>NC_041331.1:35278921-35578921 GCF_004354835.1 Perca flavescens
TGCGAGACTAACCAGTTAGTGACAAGACTGAACATGACCAGGAAACAAGCTGTGCAATCGTGGACCAAAGCCAATATGCCTCTAAGCTACCGGCTCCAGGTCAGATGACCCAGGGACTTCAGCATTTAAAGGGTTTGTCTGGTCTTTAGACAGCAATTTGGCACTGCAAGAACTTTCATTTACCAGATGTGAACGCTCCTGGCCTTGAACAGGCTTTTTATGCTCCAACTCTATAGTTACCATGGCAAAAAAGCAGCACCATCAAACCTGTGGTTTAGCACTGAGCTGGGAGAACAGACAGGGATGTATGCTTCAATAGAGCTGAGTCTCTCAGCAAGCTTGGATGAATAGATGAAACTGTGCTGCACTGAGTGCCAGGTCTTTTACAATGAAAGCTTGGCAATTGAGGGAATCACATAGCAGCCTTGTAAACTAGCGTCACTGAATCCTGGAACAGCAGCCATTCAAAACTAACTAATGTCACTGTGTGCTTGCTGCTGAGATGAAGGAACGGGCAGACCCTCGTGTCAAAGAAAAGAGGAGGTGAAGTGTAACAGAGACTGGGAGCGGTATGTGTCTGTGTGACAGCTTCAGAAAAACAACAGCGTGACAATGACTATGTTTATATGCACTCCAATATTCCACTATTATTCCAAATAGGACAACATTCCGAAATTTGATACAGGTCATGTAAACATATTCCGGTTAGATATTCAGAATAAGATATGAGGGATATTCCGGTATTATTCAGGTTTTAGAGGCATTCTTTGGACATTCAGAATTAGAGATGCACAGATTTCAACTTTCTAGGCCGATTCCGATTTTTCATTGAGTTTGAACTGCCGACACCGATTTTAGCCGATTCCGATTTCATATTTTCTAACCACTTTCCAGCACACACAAATATTTATTTTCTATCTTTTCTTTAATAGAACATTTTTTGAATAGATAATTGATCACTATAAAACAGAACTATATAAATGACTCCTGGTGTGGGACATTCCCACACATCTAAAGTGCAATGTTAGAACCATTTCCTTCTTCTCACATCCGTAACAGTAACGTTACCTGAAAACATAAACGTCACACAGATGTTTTAACGTCACCGCTCATTTTACACACAGTTTAGCAACAAAACTAAACGCTGAGGGAAGATTAGGCTAGGCTACTACGTTTTTAATGTTGGTTTGGAGCGGTATGCATCCCCACTAACCTGGAAAGCGTTTTAAACGGTAACGTTAATACAGCGTGTCGGAGGAATACAGCGTTCGCTAACGTTAGCTTCTTGTCTCATCTGGGGTTTGATAAACAGTGAATTCACCAAAGTCAGTGTGCCCAACGCTATTTTCCGATAAACTGTAGCTGTCAAATTTCACGGGACCCACGTGAGTGCGGTTTTCATGTTCCCATTGTTCAGCCTCAGAGGGGAGAGAAAGAGAGCGGCTGACCGTTTGCCTGAGATCTGTAGAGCAGACTACTCTGCAGAACCGTAATTACGACTTTATGACATTTCATAAACAGCTGATTGAGCGGCAGTGCGCTGATGTTGCGCGATGTTAATCATGCGGCGCCCGAGTGAATTTGACCAGCATAAAATCGGCACATGTCAGACTGACCGGCAGGTCGCCGGTCATGGCCGGTCACGTGAAAATCGGCCAGGGTTTTTAATCGCAGTTTACGGCCTCTTGCCTGTTTACGGCTTATGGTCAGCTCTGTGCGTTGCTATGGTTGCTGTACACAAACCAACCAGCCAACAGTTTGCAAGGCTGCAGACCCGATAAGGAGAATCACAGCTACTTGTAAACATTATCAAAGACTTGGATATCAACAGGGTTTTGGATATGCGCACACATCGCTACGCCTTTTCAAGGAGCTGGTTGAAGGAATGAAAGACGGACACTGTGTTCGCCACTGCTGGTAAACGTTGAAAAAAAATTGTATTTTGCACAGCTACATGTAAACGGGAATATTAGTGGAATATTCACTTTCATTAGCCATGTAAACAGTTTAGTCAGAATATTGTCTTTTTCGGAATAAGGGCAAACATTTTAATATTATGTGCATATAAACGTAGTCAATGATAAGAGTGGAAACCATGCTGGGTGGGATTTCATTAAATATACTGGTGGTGACCAATAAATTACAGCAAGTTCCTTTTCTTCATATTTTCGTATTTTTCTTTGAGTTCTTTTTTGTGTTTTTATTATGTTGTCTTTGTTTATACTAAGCAATCATTTCTGTGGTGGGATTGCAGCACGCACTGCAACAATCTGGTTATAAGTACTGGATATAGATTGAATCACCATTTTGTTGAAATACTCACCAATACCCTGTTTACTAGGAGTAATTAAAGGTTAAGCCAATATTTGTGTATACTCTCTCTATTCATAATTAGCAGTGGTCCAACGACGACATGACAATATGAAATGTGTACTGCAACTGCACATGGGCACTGTTGATTTTTATGCATGAAGAGTCTGCTTTACATCGGACCTTTTGATCACAATGGCTATTTACACTATATTCATCTGTGGTAGCCCTGGTGTGTTTACAAGCAGTCTGTTGAGCAGCAGAGTGACATGGTTAGCCTCCCAGGAAACAAAGCAGGAGTAGGTACCTGCTGGGCACCTTAAAAAGCACCAGGCAATGCCAGATGCCAAACAGGAAGCAACGCCATTGGAGGAGATCTGTCAAGGAGCTAGATACATGGCCGTCCCAAAGTATTTGGATGGTAAGACATTTTGTATTGTTTTGGCTCCATTTACTTTAACATATTAGATTTCAAATGAAACACTGACTATGGGGTTAAAGTGCTGACTTTCTGCATGAAATGTCATAATGACATTATTTATCATAAATTAATTTGAATTTTCCTCCCCCGTGAGCCTGATTAAAGGCCAGATGATTTTAAATTTTAAGAGTGTGAGAGATTCAGTTTCTCATTTGAGACTGTCATTTACTCTGAAAACGTTGTGGTTGAATGCTGCCTGCAACGGTCAATCTATTTTCTTTATGCCAAGTATTGACATGGGTAATAAACCAATCTTATCTAAACATCTGGTCAGATCTCCATCAAACCTACTCCCAATTCAAAGCCTTTTCATGGAGAGCAAACAGCCAGGTCTCTTGCCGAAGCAAATCACTTGGCTTTTATGGCCGTCTTTGTGTTGGCATTCAATAAGCTTGGACAAAACGGGGACAAAGAGTGACCTCTTTAAAAGAAAACAGCGAACCACATTTCTCAGCCCATGCTCCACAGACCTGGGGTTAAAGGCGACGCGGGTAAAGGTCAGCTAGACCAAAGGAATCGGCTATATAGCTGGATTTGGTCAAGCATTCAAATAAAACAAACCACTGAAATATGCCTATTGGTGTCTTAATAATCTTTTCATATGTTCGACATGCATACCGAACGATGAATTCACACCCACTTATTTGAGACAGGTTAATATCTGGTTGTCACCATTAACAAAGACTCCATTCTGCAGTGTACTTTCATACTTTCTTCTTTCATACTTCCTACACTTCTATGCAAAACCATAGAAGACACAGACTTACATTGAGTAAAGTTCATTTCATTTTCAGTACTCTATGTATGTGCCATCTTCTCTCGCCCACATGTGGGTTCTTTTGTTGGGTCTCTCTTTGTCCGTATACTTATTTGGTCAGTTAAATGTCTGTTCTGTCATATTAGCATATTAGATTACCATCCTAGGAAATGTCCAACACATTCAAACCAGTTTATACCCCAGGATCTTACACCCTTCTCCCCTAAGTCAGTGTGCAATTAGTCATCAGCACCAATGTATTTACAACTTTTGGGACTTTTATCATGTATTTCAAATAGTTGAAACTGATATGTTTAACGAAGATATTATTTGTCAGTTTATACAGATTGAGAAACTATTAGGTGTGGCCTTTCAGTTGATTCACTAACCCCTAACCACACTAAGTTTCACAGTGTTACAGGGGTTAAGATGTTATAGAGGGTGCCAACACTCTTTTGGGATAGTGTATTTTAGACAAATCTTTCTTCAGCAGAGTAAATTCTTTATTTTTAACAATTTTATATTTGCCTTGTTGATTTACTGATCATTTGGAGGGGAGCTGTTCTTGTAAGCAAGACAAATGAGTGCATGAAAAAAAAATGTGTTTTAAAATGAATTGGTCTGAAAAGGTGTGGGCTGCCTGGGAAAATGGTTGTTGTTACGATGACTGAAGCACATCCCAACTTTAAACATTCTTTGAAACATTTGGCATATTTTATAGGCAACACTCGACTCGTCAAAAGATGGGCATTTGATGAATTTCAGTAAAACGCCATTATGACTGCATATTATATTACAAATATTAATGCTTGCCATGTATAATCAATGACTCAACAAGACTAAATTACCCTGTGTTATTTTCAGTATAGGTGCATGGGACAAATCCTATCCCGATCAGAATTGGGTCTTGACTGTACACAAAGCCTTTCAATAAACAGATGACTGATGTATGTACTGCAATGCACGGGGCAGATTAGATTAGGCCTTCTGTCCTTTCCCATCTCCCCTCCTCTCCTCCCAGTACTGTCTACTGGTATTGAATTAGCCACATTCACCAGAAGGAGCTGCTGAAACCTAACAATATTAGCAGGATGCTATCTCAATACAGATTTAAGCTTCAAATGCCACTGCTTATAATAAATACAGGAAGTGCAAGCAAGAGCACCACATGCTCGGAAGCTGGCCATTACTGCTCAAGTGTTTCACATTTACTTCCACAAACTAGAGCCGATTTGCACCAGCACAAGTGAAACCATCAATTTTGTTGCTTGACAAAAACTGCAGTCCAGAGAGGGGTTTATTGATTTAAAGATACATAGAATTTAGGTCTAAACATATCAGCCATGGGGCAAATCCAATATTGAAATAGCATTCATTGAATTAGTCTACGCCATTTCCTTCTCATGTGCCGTTTGGGTTTGAAAACACCTGCACACTCACAAAGGAAAACTGTTATCCATCATCAGTCACTTGAGTCATCCCTAGCATAATGTCAGCACAGTCATACAAAATTAGATGAGGCTCAGAAGAGGTTTGTCTTATTCAATGAAACAGGTTATGGTCCAAAAAAAAAAAAAAAAAAAAAAAAATGATTCAACATTATTTGGAAGGAAGAGGCCTCACAAAAGTAGTAAACAACTTCAAAGTGAATTATCTCTGACAGATACAACCCTAGCTAGTAAAAACGATTTTATTGCAGCGACTATTATGTTGAAGTCAGTAGATGTCCTCTTTAAAGAGCGGCGGACCAAACTTATTGTACATCTCTGAACCTTTGACTCACTGTTGTGTGTTGTTTCGGACAAACAATAAAACGTTTAACCTTGACAGAATATTTTTTTTTATTATGATCGTAGCTTTTTTTCCCAGTTACGTACGTTCCACAGTATTTTTGTTTAACAATTAGTGTAAAACAAATATAATGTACAATTATAACCACTAAAAGATGGGCTTCATGGAATAATTTTTTTTTCTCTTTTAGTTAAATTTTTTTCTCTCCAAAAGACATCAGTTGGAAACAAAATTTGAGAAGAAAAACTGGGTGGAAAGAATGTGATACAATGAGAGAGTCCATTGTTTCCAGTTGGTGAAGCCAGCCACATCCCCATTTCAGGTTTCATAACTGGACTCGCTCCATCCTGTAACAGTGGAGCACTAGGGCGCCTCTGTATGCCCAGCCCCTTCCATCAACCACCACAACCAATACGAAAACCATAATTATCCCTGAGTAAGCCAGCCAGCTTACTACCGGCGCTGCCATTCAAAAAGAAACCTCAACATCTGCAAGCAGAGCACTGTTTACACTCCTAAACAAAACTGCTGCAACGGGTGGCAGTTTCAGATCAGCCAGATGATGGTAATTTTCCAGACTACCATAAAGCCCAGCTCCTGGCAGGGCCATCTGGTGCATGTTTTCTAAAATCTACTGTCATAAGTAGTGTTATTTTACACTGTACATGCACCCATATAACTGCACTGTTTGAGCTTTACTGTCAACCATAATTTTATTAAGAGGATGAAATTCCGTTAAACACCAGAAGCTAATATGTGGAACATCAATAATTTTTACACTACAATGTATAAATACATGGGTTTACACACTAGCCTACAGCGCTTATGAGAGAGGCCCTTTGATGCTAGAGAAGCAAGGATTAAGTTTTCCCCACATGCAATTGCCAGGAATTAGAGGGAAACATATTCCATGATGGTCGTCCTCATTAAATACATTCTTTCTTATCTTTGGGAAGCACCGACAATGGAGGCCCCACCATGAATGGACAACACTGCAAGCTGTAGGAAAATCCCTGTAGTGCTGTAATAGTTTGACCTGCAAACCAATTCTTCTCTGTGTTTGTGTGTTTGCGATACACCATATCACCACCACACCCTTTTTCTGTCAGCTTTGATGAGTGACTTGCAACCCTATAACGAAAACACACGAATGAGATGTCTCCTCTATTTCTGTGATTGCGACTAGTTCTCGTGGGGGAATAAGGTACGGAAATAAAACAAAAATTGGACATACGAATTTCACTGTAAACTCACTAAGGTTAATAGCTGGATCTTTAACAGTAAAGTTTTACTCAGGAGTGTAACTGATTTTTTATTTTTTTAAGATATCTGGAAGGGCTTTTTCTTTTATTAGAACAGCTGAAGGCCCCAGCGTGTGGATAGATACACAGAAAGATGGATAGATAGAAGGACTTAATTAATCCCAAACTGGGAATTTACTGTATAATCGTAACCAATTTACTCATAGTAAACATATGGAGTAAGTTGACTAATCATACAGTAACATGATTTTAAGTGCAGTGGAACTTTGAATTTTCTGACTTAAATCTCTTTCCAAACCATTGTGTGTATACACAATGTCTATAGATACAGTATATTTTAGATTCTCAACATTAGGTCATGAATGTTTGTATAACAGGGTGAGGTCTTGTTCCACATCAAATGTAAATGAAGGTTAACAGGGCCTTGACAGCAGTGATCTACACTCCACATTGTCAATGGATTACATAATATCTATTACACAATACAATAGGACAAATGGGAGGGTGTGTATGTGTGTGTGTGTGTGTGTGTGTGTGTGTGTGTGTGTGTCTGTGTATACTGTATGGTTGTTTTTTCATGGCATACTCCAGACTACGATGGCAATGTACTGTATTGTCTTATGTCTAGAAACCATTTAATCAAAAGAAATTTGGCATGTGTAACGTAACCTAAATATATTCCGTCCGCTGTTTATGTCAACTGACTACTCAAGGTATAATCAGCCCATAAGTAATATAAATGGACTGTCTGTATTGCCAAGATGTGCTTCAAATTAAAAGTTGACTCAAACATTAGCAACACAAAAAGTGACTTTACATTTTTTTTTTTCATTCTTTTGTCTGTTGGCTCAATGAAGATATCCCTATATAATCAGTGTTTCAAAATGTCTGTCTCGGTCAGTCAACGGAGGAATCCTGGTAACATTCCTACAGTCTTACCGTATAGAAATTATACCACACTATGTTTATAGGTTCATGATATAATTCTGCATTACTTCAAGGTGGCCAAGAAATACGGTACAACTTACTTAAGAAGTAGTGTATATAGTACTGTGGACCACAGTTTGTGGTCCATAGCAGGATACAGATAAGACCACCAAATCCCACAGCTTTTACTGGAAAACAAAACAGCAATTATTATACTGGCTGATTTGATGTTCCAATACAGTGGTGCATTAGTACGACATTAGACTAAAGCTTTTAGATTGAGGGGATTAAAATTCCCTGGGCGAGTCCATGCGCAGACTGATACTTCATCCTCAGCAATATTTCATTCTTGTGTTAGGATATTTCAAATGATGTGGCTATAATAGCATTCCAACTCCTTGGTGCATATCATGCCCTCATCTCTTCCTGTAGTCTTCAAGGTCTCTGACAGAAGCAAACAGAGTGACATAATATTATGTAAATAAAAGCTGGCCTGGGTTTAAAACAGGATTTTAAGGTCTGCCTCTTGCAAGGTCACCTTTAGGTCACCTTTTAGCAAAAGCATCACATTCCATTTACATCCCACAGAGTATTTAGATGAAAAAGATTCATACTTGAGATTCAGATTTTGAATTGAAAATGTGCAATGCTCAAATGATATGCAGGTTTGCATTTGAGCAGCATACACTGGAAGCATATTTAACTGTAGGAAAGGGTAGGAGCCACAGCCATGGTACATGTACAGAAGGTTCAGTGTCTTGCTAAAGTGTGTCACTTTTTTCCACGCCGTCCTATTTTCTTTACTCCAGCTGTTGCAGACATTCGCAAAGCTCCAAATGTGACGGCTTACCGGGGTAACATCCTAGTAGACAAGAGCACTCTTACAAACTGCTTTCAACATTGTACAGCAATTGTTCATGCAATGCTTGTGGGTGGGAAGCCAGGAAGGATGCACTAGCACACTGTTAGTCAAAGCATCTGTGTGCAGAGGAGGGGTGGGGGGGGGAGAGCTCTAGAGGGAGTAGTCTGAACTTCTGCACAAGTAACTGGTTTAATCCACATAAAACAATACTTTCATTTGAATCTGGGAAAATGGCAAAAATGCTATTTGCAACCGTATTTATGCCCTTGCTTGACTATAATAATGGCAATCTGTATTGTATAATGTAAACAGTGCTGTTGGCTATGGTACTCTGAGCTTAGAGAATACATTTTAAGCCCTGATCCATTATTAGTCTTCTTTGTCCATGCATAGACATACAGGGGGTGGGCACATCAACACCGGCACCCAAAAAATCCAATAGAACAGCCCTGCAACTGCATTAATATTGTAAGGGGTCCAAGAGCTCCGAGGTGTCCAAAAAACAGAAACTTGATGCATACCAAAAATGCTACCAATGTGTTTCAACACAAACATATTACAGTTTAAAAGATTATTTTTTGGGACTTTTCCCTTTATTCAATAGTGACAGTGAGAAAGGAAAGGGGGAGAGAAAGAGAAGAGATGACACGCAGCAAAGGGCCGCAGGTCGGATTCGAAACCGGGCTGCTGCAAAGGACTCAGCTACGTGGGGCACATGCTCTTACTGGGTGAGCTAGAGCAGTGGTTCCCAACCTTTTTTCCTTGGCGCCCCCCCTACTCATGTCTAAGAAAAGCTGAGCGAGGATACAACAAAATATATAGTTTTCATACAGACTTTTGTATACATTATATATTCTAGTGTATTATCATAATTTGTTTAACGTGCAAATATTTTTTTTTTTACCTCAACCTCAAACCAGACAAAGACTTGCGCCCCCCTGTGATCTTTGCCGCCCCCCCTGGGGGTGCCCGGACCTCAGCTTGGGAACCACTGAGCTAGAGGTAATGATAATGTAGTGGATTCATTTGGCTTCAAGTATCTACTTCTTTAGTGCAGACTCTGGGTGACATTGGGGGTGTAGGGAGGAGTCTGCTTGTCTGCCTGGCTCTGGCTCAAACATAGAGGCCCAGTGAGTGTTGTCAGACACAACCTGTCCACACACCCTCACGCACACTTACAGTGGGGGAAATAAGTATTTGACCCCTTGCTGATTTTGCAGGTTTGCCCACTTACAAAGAATGCAAAAATCTACAATTTTAATCATATGTACATTCTAACAGTGAAAGACAGAATCCCAAAGAAAATTCCAGAAAATCACATCATATGAATTTATTAAAATTGATAACCATCTGATGAGGAAAAACAAGTATTTGACCCCCTGGACAAACAGCAAGTATTCTGGCTCCTACAAGCCAGTTAGTCTTTCTTTAAGACACAGCCCCAATCCGAACCAATTATCTACATCAAATACACCTGCCTCACCTCGTTACCTGTATAAAAGACACCTGTCAACACCCAAACAACCAGCATCCAACATCACCACCATGGGCAAGACCGAAGAGCTTTCTACGGACATCAGGGACAAGATTGTTGATCTGCACAAGGCTGGGATGGGCTACAAGAGAATCAGAAAGCAACTTGGAGAGAAAAGATCAACTGTCGGTGCAGTTATCAGGAAATGGAAGAAGCACCACACCACCGCCAACCTCCCTCGGTCTGGGCCTCCACACAAGATCTTGCCTCGTGGGGTGTCCCTGATCATGCGAACGGTGAGGAATCATCCCAAAACCACAAGGGGGGAACTGATGAATCAACTGAAGGCAGCTGGGACCACAGTTACAAAAGAAACGCTTGGTAACACACACGCCCGTCATGGATTGAAATCCTGCAGCGCACGCAAGGTCCCCCTGCTCAAGAAGAAACATGTACAGGCCCGCATGAAGTTTGCCATTCACCACCTGGACGACTCAGAAGAGGCCTGGAAGAAGGTGATGTGGTCAGATGAGACCAAAGTAGAACTTTTTGGCCTCAACTCAACTCGTCGTGTTTGGAGGGCAAAGAACACCGAGTACAACCCAAAGAACACCATCCCCACCGTCAAGCATGGTGGTGGCAACATCATGCTTTGGGGGTGCTTTTCAGCCAAGGGGACGGGACAACTCCATCGTATTGAGGGGAGGATGGACGGGGCCATGTATCGTGGAATTCTGGACCGACATCTCCTTCCCTCAGTGAGAGAGCTGAAGATGGGTCTAGGATGGGTGTTTCAGCACGACAACGACCCTAAGCACATCGCCAAAGCAACAAAAGAGTGGCTGAAGAAGAAGCACATCAAGGTTCTGGAGTGGCCTAGCCAGTCTCCAGACCTGAATCCGATTGAAAATCTTTGGAGGGAGCTTAAAATTCGAGTTGCCAGGCGACAACCTCGGAACCTGAATGATTTGGAGGCTGTCTGCAGGGAGGAGTGGGCCAACATCCCTGCCGAAATGTGCACAAACCTTGTCACCAACTATAAAAACCGTTTGACATCTGTGCTGGCCAATAATGGCTTTTCTACAAAATATTAACATGCTGTTTGTCCAGGGGGTCAAATACTTGTTTTTCCTCATCAGATGGTTATCAATTTTAATAAATTCATATGATGTGATTTTCTGGAATTTTCTTTGGGATTCTGTCTTTCACTGTTAGAATGTACATATGATTAAAATTGTAGATTTTTGCATTCTTTGTAAGTGGGCAAACCTGCAAAATCAGCAAGGGGTCAAATACTTATTTCCCCCACTGTACATACACTACAGCATCCAGCCAGAGCCAAACAACACGGTTCAGGCACAGGTCTTGGTGGAAGCCAGCAGGGCTATTACAAGACGGGTGAGGTGACAAGACGTTCAGTGACAATCTCCTGTCCCTCAAAAAACTACTGATAAGTTGACCTGGAGCCAAGCACTTAAACCCTAAGTGCCCCAGCAGCGTTGCTCAGAGGCAATCAGTATAAAACTTGGGTTACCTCCCACTCCAAAAGACAGGCACGTTAGGAATTTCCCCATAGAGGTAAGTAAAATGTAGGGCTGCATGATATGACCTCAAATCAAAATCACGATTAATTGCACATTTTACCTCTATAACGATAAATTAACGATAATAATTTTTTTTGTGATTCGACAACGGACACTGCATTTTTTTTATAAAGTTTAAAAAAAACTGTAAATAGGCATAGATACAGTCTATTTCTTAACTGCTAATTAACTTGTTAGTCCTAACTTTGAACCAGCAAGTTGCTTTTTAAGCTCCTCTTTTTTTCTGCTTGCGGAGAGCTACATAACAAACTACATCGATGAGGACCGGCGAGTTAAATCGGCCGTCCGAGAGTATACCACGCAGACACACAGCTGACAACCTGCAGGTTGAGGCGCTGGAGACAGGCTCAGACATACACGCCGCGGGCCGCTGTGGACTTGCGTCAGGAAAGTGGCTGCATGTGTCCGACAATGCACAAAACATCAACACCGGTACAAGCCTACAGCCGTCCGCGGACACGGAGTCCAGAAAGTGTGTCCGAGCCTCCCGGACGGGTGAACCGAGACTCAGTTTCCTGCTTGTCGGTCAACTGTTAATGATCGGTTGTTTATTTTTATTGTGCTTTCTTTTGGAAGGCTGGCTGCCAAAAATTGCCACTTACTAGCTAATTAATTAGCCTGAGTTAAACGCTAGCTATCAGTTAACAGAAGGTAGTGTCTGGTGTGTGCGCCAGTGTTTGTGTGCGCGCGTCGGCCCGCCCCCGCATTTGGCAACTGGCGAGTGTTCATCTCTGACCCTGCACATGCGGTAGAATGTTTTTAAAAGGAGAAAGTAGGTCTATCAAGAGAAATAAATTATCGAAATTATCAGCACGGAAAAAATACGTCGATAACCGATTCAGAATTTCGATGTCGATACATTTTCAATTTTTAATTTTTACTTCAACTTAACATTTAAAAACCCAACTGCCTTACAACAAAGTTGATCGAATGACTCCCTGGTGTAAATGTGGTGAATTGCATGAATAGCTGTGCTTAGAAAAATAACATGTGTAACAGGGGAAAGAAATGCTGACTGTATTGTGCTATAAGCGTTGCATGGAACGGCACATTCTCCTAAGCCTTCAATTACAGCTGTGCAGCAGCAGAGAGGTCTGACGGTGGGAGTGACGCAGAAGGAGCACAGAAGGATCTCATTACCTCAAATGCCTCCTGGGAGCTATGGATGACTGGAGTGAATGGAGCCAAAGGATTTAAATAATAGCATCCTTGTGTCACTTTACTGAGTGTCTTCATTAGCACTCTTACTATTTGTGTTCCTGTACTGCCTTTTCATACAACTGACCAACCAACTTGGCTTAACTAAGTTGAGCCTCTTTACTCCACCTCATGGCAGTCAATGGCACCCTACTCTTCGTGACTCTAAATGGAGGCCTTGTCTGTGGCAGCCATACAGTATGGGGCACGGCTAGAGTTGCACGTTTTGTCAAAGCCACCCCCTCTATGTTTTGCCACTGCGAGCCAAGGAATGTGCAGGAAAGCATCACTGTTGGAGATCCACACAGTCAGGAATGTCTGCAAGCAGCAGCACCCTTCCTGGGGTTTCTGCGGCTGAGTGGGAAGAAGAGTTTTTGGCTACGTCGGGTAAAGGCGAGGTTACTCCCACTTGATTTCTCAAAGAAACTGGCTTGAGATGACTGGAGTTTCCCTGCAGACCCTCCCAAATATGTGCTCTCGCTTTGTGCTGCATATAGACAAAGTCATCCAGGTGTGAATAAGTCATCCTATGTGCTGAGAGTATGACCACAACCAGAACTAAAGAGCACGACTTTGTCGGTATATTAAACAGGGGCAATGTATAGTTTTTTTTCACTTGACACTTTTTTTCCACTAGCAAATGCTAGTTTTCATAGCTTGTGAACCAAGAGATAACACTCCCTAAAACAATGCTCACTGAAACTAAAGCTTTGACAGGCCATCGCATTACATTGCAGTTCTTTTTAAGTGTCAAGATGCATGAAAATGCTAAAACCAACAATGGGTTAGCTTTCATTTCTTCCTACTGAAGACATCAATGTTAAATAACATAAAAAAAAAAGGCTAAATAATTTCCTAAAACAGCCTGGCACTGTAGTACAGCAGCAGTTAGTTTGTTGGGGACTATTTTAATGGCAGAGTTTTGGAACGTGAGTACAGTGAGTAAAACTACCTTTGCAGTGCCTGAACAGTGTATTGACTCAAAATAAAACTACAGTGCGCATGCATGTTCATTGTAATGAAGGAAAATGTCACCCAGTGCAAGCATGTGGCTCATTGATATGTTAACTAGTTTTTGGACAACACTGGAGGTCTATGACAGAGAGGAATAAGCTACAGGCGGCTATGGATTAGGCCTGCACGATTCGAGGGAAAATATGAATCACGATTTTTTTGCTTAGAATTGATATCCCGATTCTCTGCCACGATTTTTTTCTCACAAAGTGTAATGTTTATTGCACATATGAACCATGACAAAACAAATTGGCAGTACCAAACAGATTTTTTTTGGTACCTACAGCACATTGCGCATCACCACAAGCCTGTAAACAGAGGCTTCAATGACTAAAGAAAGAGTACTTACTGGCCATTTAAGTACAGTAGGCAACCAAAAATAGCGATATATAACTCATTGAACTAAATATGGCCCTGATCCCGGCTCTATCTGAACTCCTTGAACATGTCTTTACATAAAATATGTCAATGTCAAATGCTTTCAATAAATTAATTGAAGGAGAAAAAAAAATCAAAGTCGTTTAAAATTAAATTGTGAACAGGGGTGAATTGAGATCGCGATTTTATAACGATTTATTGTGCAGGCCTACTATGGATACAGACAATACTTGGGCTTATACTTTTCATTTGGATTGTTGATAAGAAAAATATAGAATATCACCCTTCACTCATCCATGTAAAGTACAACCACCCCCAATAGAACTATGTTAATCAAATTCAGCAACACAGAAATCCAAGGAAAAGGCATAACTGTAAGCTTTTGGACAGATTGGTTTTCAAGTGATCGCTGTCTACCGGCCTTTTACCAAAGACTTGAAACTGCTTAAGGACGCAACTTTGGGTATCCTACACAGCTTGGGAGATACTGGGTTTTCCTAATTCACTTAAAACCGCCGACATCATTGTTCATAACCTTCCAAATCATCACTGCCTACCTTGTATTGACACACACACACACACACACACACACACACACACACACACACACACACACACACACACACACACACACACACACACACACACACACACACACACACACACACACACTTTCTTGCATCACATAGGCTTCATCTGAAAGAGGAACACCGAGAGCTTTTTGTTCAATAGGCTATACTGTCAGCACAGCAAAGCTGTTAGAAATGATTGAACTAAATTACATTTGCTACACTGTGCAGAGTAGCAGATTTTTACATTTTTGATGTGTTCGGGATAAATGTCCCCTAAAAAACCATATATTGTAAAATGTAGCATGAGGTGTATGTGTCGGACTGTCAATCTATGGCAGATTGCACCATGTTTCAAGACAGGAAGTTTCAGAATAGTATAAGTGAATGCAATTTTATACCTCCCACTCTTTTTGCACTCTTCACCTGTCTACTTTCCTTTCTGTTTCTGTCGTCATTAATCCACATCGGGAATGAATTTCTACAGAGCCCTAACAAACAAGCTTACAAGTTTTCAATGCTTCGAGAGCTCTCTTTTGTGAAGGCCAACCGTACCCTGTGACATACAGTCGACCGCACACCATCTCACTTCCTTAGCGACTGACTCATTTCCCTAACAACTCAGCAAGGACAGCTTCATAAAAAGGGAACCTGCAGCCACTGCACAATTAGTCACAGATGGATGCTGTTATGAAAGCAACCACTGACTTTAAGCTATGTCAGGGCAAACAGTGATCTACTGTAGGTAGGATAGATAAGCACAGATGCAGATTAAGAACCAAATATTTATAATTGAATTATGGGCACATGGTTTACGCCCTTATGAAGGAGTATGTGTCCCCTTAAAAGCTGTAAAACTGCTGAGCAAAATTGTTATTGTATCATGCTTGCATTAACTGGGAGACAGGATAACATCACAGGATTGGCTAGCTAACCATCATTTATTAATGAAATAGCATCCTTTTAACTATGCGACATCTGAGCCTAAAGCTTTGGGTCTCTCCACTGGACAACTGCATCCAAATGGTGATAGCAGTAGCCCCTGTGACAGCCTGACAAAGGATGCAGTTAGTTAGTGTGTGTGTGTGTGTGTGTGTGTGTGTGTGAACGGAAACCAGATCTTTAAAGGCAGCCGTTGCCATAGCAAGGTCAAAATGGTGCCTCAGCAAAATTCAGAAGCGATTCATTTTATTAAATAAAATGATTACCATTAAACATACAAATAAAATTATACTTGTGAATGTCACTCACACCTCTGTTATTTCCCTGTAATAATGTGGGGAGGTCTACACTTCAATGCTAAGTCTACAAAAACAAGAGGACTATACAGGGCTCCCCACCGCACCCAACCATTCAATTAAAATGTTACTGTGAACTAAAATAAAAACAGCATATTGTAGTTTCTGTAATATCCCCAAAGCATTATCAGTAAAACAGTTCAAATGGGGGAAATGTGAAAAATTGCATTGCTGGTCGATTTAAGGTGTGTGCCCCTACATTTTCTGCCTGTGCCCCTAAATTGTTTTAGTTGGGGGCTACAGTGCTCCTAATAAAGAAAGTTAGTCTGGAGCCCTGCTATAATGCGGAATTGTAGTATCTGGGGTTAATAACATGACATTGTTTGAGCTACTATCACCCCTACCACAGTACCAAATTCTCATCAACCAGGATGATACTGTATTAGATTCATGTTTTTTTTTCCATATTGTGGATTTGGGGTGGGGGAAAAAATCGATACAGCATAGTATCGCGATATTTTTCGTGGCAATACTGTATCAATACACAGACGCCAAGTATCGATCTTTTATGACATGTGTTGGTCAGTTTGTCTGCTTGACAATCACATTTTGCAGCAATAAAATTGAAGTGAGATGAACAAACAGAGAAATGTATCTTTTTAGATAAAACAGATGTTGACAAAATTGTCCTTTTGGGACATTTGAAATTGGGAAAAATCTGAAGTTGGAAAAAAAGTAATACATTGCAATATATCGCAGAATATTGCAATATGTTTAAAATCGCAATAATATTGTATCGTGACATAAGTATCGGGATAATATCGTATCGTGAGGCCTCTGGTGATTCCCACCCCTATGGTGGATGCAGTATTAAATGGTGCAACAGGTTAACCAGTGATCCATAAATGGTATATAGGCAAGGTGATGTCAGTAAGTCATCCAGTAGCCCATGGATGAATGGCACAGTCACTTTGCCAGTTCGTAATTTGGTCCTAAACAATTAAGTCTCTTGCAATTCCTTGAATTTGTCTGCCGATTTCAACGTTGACCCTTACCGAAAGAAGTTCCTGAATCTCGCCGTTTCTCCAGTTTGGTCTGGCTCCCCGGATGTACATTGTTGGAATAAAGCCTGACATCCTATCCCAACAACGTACAGTCAGAGTTGTGGCCTTCTCTACAACGATTTATTTTAGCCAACACCGATCCATTAAAATACGCCAGAATTGCTCCCGATTTCGATCCTTACGATCGGCTCAGGACATTGCACTGCCATCCAGCCTCAATCTAGTTGCATATCCCCCTTTTATCTTAGGCTCTCCACTATATTCATTCAATAGGTCATCTATTAGAGAGCCAATCGGGGCATTTCACTCATTAACCAGCCGAGCACAATGAGTGGCTTGTTGAAGCAGCAAAGTGCCGCAAGCCTCCCTGTGACACTCAAACACTACACATTTCTGAAAGAGTGAATGCACATACTCGTACAATACCGGTCACAAAACAGCATCCACCAAGTGCTGACCTCTGTGTAGCAACTAAATAATTACTTAGTAGTATTAATATATCTTCAAAAATTGACACTCACCAAAAATCCATCATAAAATCTTAAGCCTGAGAGCGGTTTACCTGCTGTACTGCAAATTCCTCTTTTCATTTAGTGTCCTCAGTTACTAATGTCTTTCACAGGTAAGCTGTTTTTTCAGTTCCAAAGTGAGTTCTGCAAACTCTGTCTCAATGGCACTTCTCCAGATGGGATGCTCTCATAAGCATTACATAATGTCCTTGAACCACAGCAAGCACAAACAACACTGAAATTGAAATGGGGAAAAAAAAGAAAAGAAAAAAAAGAGCGCGAGCAAGACACCCACACATCTGCAACATCCACACTTAAAACGGACATTCACAAGAGACATGCATCGGCTGATACTTGCTGCAAGGTTTTAACAAAGACACAGCCTTCAATCTAGCAAGGTTATCTCATATGTATCCATGTGGCTCAAAGCATTGTGGGGCCAACACTTTATCTCAATCCAGTGCATTATGGGCAGATTATGCAAGATTTAGGGGTCTGAAGGTATGATTGATTGATCTTTGGTTATAAATAAATGGTTCAATTTGATTGTGTGCTTAGATTGAAATACATGTTCTCACCAAACTGGTAAAGATAGATTGTAATTAGTATTTTCACAAAGGGGGCTGTGGGCGGTAAAGATGCCCAGGAAATGGAACAATTTAACAGACAATAGGGTGAAGAGGCATTTCTCTAATGGCACTCCAAAGCATCCCATCTCATGGGCACTGACCCTCTTCACACAGCAGAAGTAAAAGAGGGCATGGCCTTTTATGGCCCCTCAAGAGCTTTCCCGAGCAAGATACATTAGCAGTCTTGAACAAGTGTGATTGAAAATTAGAGGTCAGATGGTGTCAATAGAATATAGGATGTAAATACAATACATAAATAATTAATATCCAAGGTATGTATACACACAGGGTGTGATAGTGCTACCGTTTTTGTAGCATGAAAAAGCTACTTAAAAAGATGAGTTATAATTCTCTCTCTCTCTCTCTCTCTCTCTCTCTCTCTCTCTCTCTCTCTCTCTCTCTCTCTCTCTCTCTCTCTCTCTCTCTCTCTCTCTCTCTCTCTCTCTCTCTCTCTCTCTCTCCCCCCCCCCCCCACGGACAATCTTTTAGATAACATGAGCCGATACTCCGAAACAACAGACTCCCAGAATGCCTTTTGCCCCGAGTGGCGTTCCCCTCTCCACACCGCCGTATTCTGACAAAAAGCAGCTCAGTTTGTGCTGTCCAGTCACTGAGATTTCAAAGAGTTTTGGCCACATTCAGTCTTAGACACAAATGCATGGGGAAAATGGGGTCGGGTCAAATTACCCTTTAAAGGAATATTGCCAGAGTAAGACCCAGGTAGACACAGAAAAGTTTAGGGCTGCAGCTAACGATTATTTTCATTGTCCATTAATCTGTCGATTATTTTCTCAATTAATCGTTTAGTTGTTTAGTCTATCAATGTCAGAAAATTGTGAAAAATGTCAGTCAGTGCTTTCCAAAGCCCAAGAAGACGTCTTCAAATGTCTTGTTTTGTCCACAACTCAAAGATATTCAGTACACTGTCATAGAGTAGTGAAGAAAGGAGTTGAAGTCAAAGGATTTTTTACTTAAACTGATTATCAAAATAGTTGGCGATTAATTTAATAGTTGACTAGATTAATCTTTGCAGCTCTAAAAAAAATTATACATGGCTTTGTTTCCAGCAGGCTGGCTCTTCTGTATCATGTAGGCCTGTACGATAAATCGCGATCTCGATTCGCGATTTCATTTTTAAATTACTTTTTTTTTTCTCCTTCAATTAATTTATTGAAAGCATTTGACATTGACATGTTTTAATTATATAAAGACATGTTCAAGGAGTTCAGATAGAGCCTGGATCAGAGCCATATTTAGTTCAGTGTGTTATATGTCACTATTTTTGGTAGCCTACTGTACTTAAATGGCCAGTATATACTTTATTTTCTTTATTCATTGTAGCCTCTATGTTTACAGGCTTGTGGTGATGTGCAATGTGCTATAGGTGCCAAAAAAAAAGATTATGTTTGGTACTGCCAATTTGTTTTGTTTTGTCATGGTTCATATGTGCAATAAACATTACACTCCGTGAGAATATTGGGATATCAATTCTAAAAAAATAAAAATAAATTGTGATTCATATTTTTCCCCAAATCGTGCAGGCCTAGTATCATGTGTCTAAGAAAGCTATTGATCCGCTACAGCTCACAGAACACAACAGCATGTATTTTGACAAAAAACAAACAGCGCCCAAAATCTTTACATTAGTTACCTGTCTGTCACAGAATGAATTTAAATCACTTAATGGCTTTGCCACCATCCTATATGTGCCTGCAAAGTGCAGTCGTGTGCGTCACGCACAATGCAGCAAGCGGAAACAGAGGCATTTTTATGATGGCAGGCGTGAACACCCAAGGGCATGCATGGAAACACATGGGATAGAAAAGAAAGAAGAAAAAAAAAGGCTCTCCTAATTCCTTTTAACAGTTAAAACAGTGAGATTCAGTCTCCCGCAGATTGAATGACGTCAATGACAGGAACCTTTGAACTTTGAGTGACTTTAGAGAACCCGCTCCTACTAACGTCCTGCTGGTATTCCTTATTTTTCTACAGTGGGGGAAGCTTCCTATGATTTCACAGCACAATGAGGGAAATCCTGGGAGTGAGTGATGGAGAGAGGCATCACCCAAGTAAAGGTCATCTCCACCCTACACCCTAGCCTCACACGCTGAGACCAGTGGGTAATGACATGAGGTTAGGCTCACTTTAAATAGATCAAACAGGCTTAAGCAGCGTAAAAACAATCCAGACTTTTTGGTGGAAATGAATCACTGACCAATGATCTGATGACCAATGTTTTTGCTCTGTTTTAATTCCTGTATTTACATTCTTGCCACGTTAAAACCTTTGACGCGGCATGCGTTGTCAAAAGTGCATTATAAATAGGCTACGTTGTGTCAGAAATAATTTTGAGGGGACGTTTAAAGCTAAAAGTGGACCCGTGTCCACGGCATAGCAAAATTACTTTGTACAAGCGACATAATTCTTTTCGGTTAAGTTTGATGTCTTTTAATTTGCATTGAAAAAGCAGCACAGGATAAGAGAAAGAGCATTTCTAACATGCATGGCAAAGGCTGTGCTGGGGAAGGATTAGTGCTGATCTCTGGCCGGAGGCACCAGAGTCTGAGTTAATGAGTCCGATTAGTCCCCTGTGAGCGTTCAGGGATTAGCACACTGTCCACCAAAAGGAACCTCTCATTTCAAGCCTGAGGAGGAGAGAGAGAGCCTGCTCGAAAGTGGATGAGAGAAAGGGAGAATGAAAGCTGAGAGACAAAGAGAGAGACGACGGGAGAGAGCGGAGAAATGGGTGAAATAATCAGCTTTATGAGAGGCTAGAGGCATTTGGAAAACATCATGTCTAATGACAACAGAAAATGCCCATTATGGGAGCAATTCTGCCTCTCTTCAGAGTGTGCTTAGAGAAGACAGAGCTGGATGGCATTTCTCTACTGAGACAGAGTTTTCAGCAGTAGAGAGGTTTAGTTGGTTTATTCTGGCACACATCCTTCCCCAAACCCTCTGAAGTATATGTTTGTGATCATCTGTCACAAAAGTGGTTTTTAGAAAAAAAAAAGGTGGGTGGGGAACAGAACAGAGCAAATAGTAGGGCTGCACAATATATCGTTTTTTTATCGTCATCACGATATCAACTGTCGCAATATACATATCGCGAAAGACACTCCGATTTTTTGTGTTAGTTGAAAGAAAATATCAGTTGAAAACTACACTTTAAAATGGAACTGGCACTTTTTTTAGTGGTGCCTTTTGTTTAATAAACGAATGTTGGAAATTATTTCCTTTTCATTTATTTTCAATTCAACAAGCAAATTGGAAAGCAGAATACTGAAAGCAGCAGAAAGGCTATTTGTTCATTTATCGCAAGTAATATCGTTATCACCATACTCAGCAACGTTATCGCATATTGCAAACTGTCCTCATATCGTGCAGCCCTAGCAGATAGTTAGCTGCAGAACACAAAAGACACTGAAAGCAGTACAAGAAGAGAGTGTACGCGTGTGTATGTGGGTGTCTGACAGACTGTGTCAACCCTACTTCTAAAAAAATAAATAAAATTAAAAATAAATACCTGCAAGAACTCACATACACATTTCCTGTGGAGGTTCCCCATATTTCCTGTCAAGGCCACTGTCATTGTCAAGTACAGACCAAAACTATGTACTGCATGCATGTGTTTGCAGATTTGTGTATACAAGTGCTTAGGTAAGCCACACAACTCAGCAGCATGCTCTTTAGCACCAGTGATGATGTACAGACATAACTAATTTCACCACTAATTGGTTCGTTTTGTATAATTGTAACAAAACTAGGGAGGAGTCAAACTAAACAAATGCTCACTTTTTGGGGGGGTTCAATAAAGAAAGGCTCCTGCCAGCCAGGAACCATGGCCAAAGCCTGGTCAGATAATGATGCACCCAAGGAGATAGACTGATGATAATGATGCCTAAATCAATGCATTTTAGTCCACGAAAGCCAAAATGATCCAATTAATTTTGTCCCAGGGGACTCCAAATACATCACTGTTTTTTTTTTTTTACAATGGATGTAACATAACAGCGCAGGCAGTATGTAATCTGAAAAATTAAGGATTCTCTAAAAATAGAGCTCCATTTTGGACAACGCTTACTGACAGACCCTTGAAAGTTTGAGAACCGCTGCTCTATGCTTTCTACAATGTCAGCTGAGGCTGCATGACAGAGGAAAAAGAAAAGACAAAACAACTCCACCACTGGTTATTAAGAGACTGGTCACAAAACAAACGATGAGGATAGCAGACTCCTGCGTCACTCTAAACAGTACAGATCTGTTCCGTGTTGGTTTTTTCGTGTGTGCGCGCGCGTGTCTATGCTGCACAACACTCAACAGACGGTCCCTGTCCAGATCCATCAAACTGGTAAATTAATCTAATAACATGCACAATCACAACAAGCTTCCCATCCTTTCAGAATGAGATACATTCACAATGGATAATTGCACACTGATGGCAAATGCCAATATATATGTCACAATCTAGATGACAGCCTTTTCTATGAAAGGGCCTAGGCCTTCCAGCCGTGCATGACCAAGAATGTAACCCCAGCCTACTGTAGGGCTGCTCTGCAGCACTTATTATAACCAAATAAATGAGCTCCATACCTCAAACTCAGTGCCCTGTTTGCTCTCTCACTTGATGTTTAACCCTATGCATTTGTTTACTTTTTTCCCCTCAGAGAAATTTGTGACAAGCCAGTTCTATTATAAATCATTATTTAAGTACATTTGACTTTAATACTTGCTGCTGGCTAGATAATGAAAGTGGTGAAGCTCTGTCCTCGTCACAGAAAATCTGCTACTGGTGACCACATAAGCTATCTCCATTTACTAGGGCAGAACTGACAAAGGGATTAGTGATGTAATCATCCAAATGACAGACAGACAGACAGACAGACAGACAGACACACACACAGCCCAGGGTTTACACATTCTTCATTCTTCTAGTCTTTGCAAATATGAAACAAGGTATTTAGTTTACAGTGCAAACAACAATAGCTATTCGGGTAGAGCAACCAGCTTTAATTAGCAAATCTACATTTTTTAGTCAAGAAACAAGGTGCCATATGATGTTTAAAGACATTTGTACTGTACAGCGACGCAATCTCTTGTTGCCACTAAGAGAAACCTCAAGATTTCCTTTCATCCCATGTTTAAAGTACATGATGAGATCAGGAAAAGGCCACTTTACAACTTGTTCAGGAAATGTTACAGCCAAAAGAATTCAATGGAAGAATTATGGCTGGTGTTTAAACGGGAAGTGAAATGCCCACATTGATTGAACTAGCGATATTATTTACATATTATCCCCCCCCCAGAGTATTTGTAATACATTAGAGATGAAACAATTAGTCAAGTAATCAATCAGTTGATGATTAAAATTAATCATCCACTATGTTTATAATCCAGGCTATTAAAGAAGACATAATCATGGAAAATCTAACTTTTTTCAGTGCTTGTGCACATACATTTGGGTATTTGGAGTGCCTCTCAACTCCCAAATGGGTAATAAGACCACCCAGTCAGTTTCTTGTGGGCTGCCTAGATCAGAAAACACGGGATTCAACGAGCCATTCTGATTTTGTTACGCTTTCTATGTCACATGCGGGTTACATAGAATATGCAGCCCCACCCGTCTAAGCATCTCCATCCACAGCTGGAGAACTACCTTTACAAAGGTGCACCATAATTATCATGCAAGCCAAGAGAGCAGACTTGGCTTTCAGAGGGGGCTTAAAGAGACAGGCACTAAAACGGAGCGTTTCAAACAGAGGGGTGAGTGCAGGTACATTCAGACAAGACAGTATGAGAAAAAGGTTTTTTTGAACATTAAAGCATGTAAACAAGTCCATCATGTAAATGTACCTTTGAACTATACATACAACTATGGCTCTCAACATCCACTGTTATGTCCTGGAAAAAATAAAAAAAAACAGTAAATCAACCAATTCAGGACTGTTTCTTCAATGGACAGTAGTTCCAATGAAATCTGATGACAGTGAGGTCTCTGGATTATACAGGGTAAATATTTAGTGATGTGAACTCATAACAAAATCCGATTCAACCCTGTTTTATTGGGGGAATGGCACACTAAGGTCATACTGTGTATGAGTGCTTTAACTCCAGTTGTTTAACGTTAAAGCTGTATGTGAAGAAATTAGTGAAAAGAAAGAGCAGTGACGTACCAGCTGCAGTAAAACTGTCCTTAATAGTCCTATTCTGTTTCATTTCCATTGTTCAAAATGTTTTCTTGTTTTATGTGGTAGTTTTTACAAGAGACTAACTTCCCTTGTGACTGAAATGAGAGGGTACAGACCATAGACTGTAAAAACTAGTTAGCTACAGACACAGACTGGGGCGCGAGTCCTGCTGAGCATAATGTTCCAGGAAGAGATATGAAGAGATAAACTCTTTCAAGATATTGGGTGCTTTACATACTTGTAAAAAAAAAAAAAACATTTCCTGTCCTGATGGTATTTTGGGGCCAGGCTTAGTTGGAAGAACACCAAGTTACTGACAAAAGACAACACAAATTGACTAGTAGGCGTGTATAGATTTCACTGCTGTGCCCCGGGAAAAAAAAGATCAGAATTTTCAAGAAAATCTCAGAAAACCCATGTGGATGATACACTAAACACCCGCATTGTTTTTCTCTCTCTCTCTCACACACACACACAAATATAAATATATATACACACACACACACACACACACACACACATATACACACATATATACACACACACATATATACACACACACACATATACATATATATATATACATACATATACACACACACATATACATATATATATATACACACACATACATATACATATATATACATATATATATATATATATATATATATATATATATATATACATATATACACATATACACACACACACACACACATATTCTACAATCCATCTTTTAATAATCAGACATATTTGTGATAAATTCATGATATAGCCTAACGTTACACAGGTTACTGAAAAACCAGGACAGGATCATTAAAAGAAGGGAAATAACAAATGTAGGCTACGGACTGATTTCAGCTCATTTTGGATACCTGCCTATGGTGTTCCACTGACTGCTCATGGCTGAGCCACTTATCTAGAGACAATAGATGAACGAACAACTCCTCGTCAAATGTACGGCGAGATAACACTAGGCTACGTCACAAGAAGCCAAACGTGCAGCTGACAAGACCGAGAGTGAAGGAGAAAGCGGGCTCTGATGAGAGAGGGATTAAGATGTGTTGTCACAAAGACGACGAGCGATGTAATGGTCATAATAGGTTATGGATTTAAAAGTTACCATCCCAATTAAATAATCTAAATTTGATTTAAATTGCAGGCAAGTCATTTCACTTTTTTGGCAAGGAACATATAAATATGTTCTTCAATTAACATGCTTGATTCTGTAGTGCACTTGGAAGCGAACCTCGTTTTCAAGCGGACTAGAGTTTGGTTATTTGGTCGGCACCAGAGTTTGAATAAGCTTTCACACCACTCCAAACGAACCGGACTATCGGAGGAAACGCTCCAGGGTTCGGTTAAAACGGACCAAACTGCCCCAGGTGTGAAAGCAACCAAGTTAGCTAAATAACCACAGCTCTGTTCAAGTGAGCCAAAGGAAGAAGCTTCGTTGGCTAGCTCAAGTAACCCGAAATGTACCAAACTCCAAATCAAGGATGAAAAGAGCAGCCAGGTGAAAACGCGCCACGAAAAGGAAATTCGACATTTTTTAACTCCAAACTCTGAAAAACATGCACACCTTGAGCATAACCTTCGAGCCAAGTTGAAATTTCTTGACAGAGGTGAAAACTTTTGAGCTAAGAAATCCGTCTTTCAACTGTTTTTTGTTTTAGCGAAGCAACAATTAATCTTTCCCTTAAGCGCAGTGGCAACTGCCAACACGGGTTTTAAAAGGTTGCAAGCTTTCACTAGGAGCCATTGTTTTCTATTAAACGAAGAAGTTGTAGTGGCTTACCTGACAGATTTAAGTAATGTCCCGCGGGAACATCTACACGGATAGATTGACTGGTAGGTAAAGGCTACGGGGAGCGCGTGTCTACGGTCCCCGCCGCGCGCTGCTCCAAGTGCCCCTCCTCCTCCTCCATCTCTCGCTCTCTCACGCGCCTACCAACCCTCTCACATACGTTTTTTTTTTTTTTTTTTTTTTCCTGTATCGCTACTTTTCATATCAGATCACATCGCATGTTGTGGCTTTTACATTGAACCACTAGCACTCGAGCAAAAAGACTAAAGTCAGAACACGACTCGAAGGCAAAGCAAGAACTTGTCTCAACACGCGGTTTAGTTGTACTGGTTTTTTATTGCATGAATTGTAATAGCTGCAGAGAGAAACAACGTTTCAGAGGAGTACAGTTGGGTTTGAAGCCTTCCCGCAGTGAAGACAGATGGGTCAGTGGACATTCAGATGGCACGGCTAACTTCATTCACCTTCCTCCTTGTCCGTCTACCACATAACCAGCGCTTAGGCTAAATACTGCATTTAAACCGCGACTGTAGCACGGAGGGATTGGGGGGAGGGGGGGCGGCAAGTAACCGTACTTTAACGTTTCAACACCTAATATAATTGGCTGTAAGTTAGTGCATGTACTTATCAAATGTGCTTCACTGTTCTCAGCGGTGAGCATGCCATTCTGTGGCTGCAGCTGCCACTGTGGAGTAATAATATATCATGAAAGGTGGTTGTTATTGCTGGCTGCTTGTTTCGTTTTAATGTGGGTGATTGTTGTCACATTTTGGGAGAGCGACGATAAGAGGATTGTGGTGTGTGCTTTGGTTTGTTACCCCCTCTAGCAAGCACTCAGCTCAACAGGTTTTCTATTTGCAGCTGCTCATTCAGTTGAAATATCAGAATATTGGTCAGCCAGTCGCAAAAATAACGCAGAGATGAACCATCCAAATGCAGTATACAAGCCCCACACTGTGGATTCAGACTAAGAGCAACGCCTCCATCTACAGGTTGGTTGTTGTACTGCAATGACAACGGGGGGGGGGGGGGGTTGACATAATGAACAAGTATTTGTCGCTATGATAGTTTTATAAAATAAAAAATAAAAATCAGCTCCCTTTTAAAGTAAGTAGACCAGCCACATATAATTCTCACTGTAGCCCTAGTAAAATGGTCTCTCAAAGTAACTTGGTCACTCAACTGACACTGAAAAAAAATAATAAAGGTGGTAATTTTCCTGTACTTGAATAAAACTGTTCCAACCCCACCCTCCCCACAACTTATCCTACTTCAAATATAGGACTCAAAGATATGGGCTCTAATGTTAATAATACATTTATCCATTTATGTTCATATAATTAATAAAAAAATAAATACATTTAACAAATACAAATGATTTTGCCGTGGGTAAATTACTAAAGAAACATATTATCACCCACAGTTGTATTGTTAACACATTTTTTTTTTTTTTTTCCAAGTGTAGGATTTCTCGATAAAACCACTATCACCCCTTATTCATTTAAACCTGTAGTCTTATAGCCTCTACACTGATGTGGCTGTGCTATTGAGCTCTATAGCTCTATAGGGTTGTATGTGAGCATTGGCTCACTAAAGGCTAAATGTTAACACTGTAGCACACTCACAGAGAGCAACCAGAAGTAAAAGTAGATGCTGATGATTTATGTTGGCAATGGGACCCAAACCAGCTCTTGGCTTTGGCCAAAAAGCTGAGGGCACAAGATGTGCATGTTTACATGTCTTTGATCGGTATATCTTGTAAAAAAAGTAATATGAAACATTTTGTTCTTGTATTTTTGGGGGTTTTTTTACCTTTTTTTTTTTTTTTTTTTTTGCTTATGCCTATTTTGTACAAATCTTTGTATAACCTGTTTAGACATAACAAAACAGATTAATCCAACAGAAAAATCAACCAACAAAAAAATTCTCATGCATAAGTTATGTCCCACGCTTACTGATTGCATTTGTAAGTTACCATCTTAATAAAATCTGTGTAAATATTTGTCTGTTTTTCAACATGACATTTTTGTACATTTTCAGCCATTTGCTTTTTTTCTTTTTTTTTTTTTTTTTTTTTTTTTTTTGTTGATAAAAATGTTCATCTTATTTTCCAGCCAGCAGTTCAGGTATTGCTCCAGAGTAGATTCCAGACACCCGACATGTCTATTCCTGTACAGCAGGAGGCGCAAGAGGCATGTTGTTGTAGGTGCTGGCTGTGGGAAGCAAAACCGCTCCGTAAAAGAAGCTACTGGGAAGCAAATGAGCATATATCCTTTGTGATTTCAGTTCAGGTCCAATAAATTAAACCCCATTTCCTATAACAATTCTCTTTTTTTTTTTTTTTTTGTTTTTTTTTTTTCCTGCTAGAAATTGTTGCTTTGTCACCCCGAAAGGCTAGACAGAGAGACAGGTCCTGTAGATGCTTTTGCACTTCTAAAAACCTCCCGAGGCTGGAGTCTGGCAGCAGAAGTGGGACAGGACAGTCAGTCAGTTCCTGACAAGGACAGGGAGGGGGGGGGGAGGGCAGTTGAGGTCACCCCTATCTGCAGAGGTCTTCTTGTGTGGATTCTCGCACATTTTTCCTCTTCTTGCTGTTGCCCTGGTGGTGTGGCTTGTTGCTCTGATGACTTTTGGTGCTGCTGGAGGAGGAGCTCTGCTGCCCGTGGTGGCTGCCCTTATGAGAACGAGACAGCCTGGCCTGGGGAAGGAACAAGCAAAAAGAAGAAAAAAAAAAAAAAAAAAGGAGTTACTGCAGGACTTCCTTTGGGTATTCATTACAATATACTGTAGGCTCGTAATGGTGGAGAAATATAATAAAATTGGTACTTGAAGGTATCTACATAAGAGTGACATGACACTGTCATGAACGTGTCATAAACATAAACAAGTCATAAACGTTTAGGACATAACTCTTCTTTTAGTAAGTGTTTGGGTTTTGTCATGACAAGTTATGGTTAGGGTTCATGTGTCATAACTGTATCATGACAGTGTCATGTCACTCTTATGTAGATACCTTCAAGTAAAGTGTTACCTAAAACGGTTTAATTTTATTGCTCTTTATCAAGCCTACTTCACAAGAAAATGCCCCAAAATGTGTTGTGTGTCAGAAATGAACTGTTTGTACACACTGACTTTTATATCGCGTGTTTAGTGATACACATGTAACAGTACGGGTTTTCTGTCTGTTCCTTTTTTTTTTTTTTTTTTTTTTGTATCTTGTGATGCATAATGTGTTGCATTGTGTACGTATAAAGTAAAGCTTGATCTTACCTTTCCTCCCTTGTTGCTTCCAGATGGAGTGCTGTTAGCGTGGCTCTGTGTTCGGTTATTATTGACGACGGCGGACTTTTCTCTGTGGGCGCTGGAGCCCCGGCCAGACTGCTGCTTGGCTGTCTTACATGGCATGCCATCAGAGTCCTGGCGAAAACCAACAAAAAGAGTAAATAGTATGTCAATAACATTTAGTCACCTTAAGTTTTACTCATGAAGTTTTAAGTGCTACAGATAAAAGGCAATAGCACAATGTGTGTGTGTGTGTGTGTGTGTGTGTGTGTGTGTGTGTAGAAGACTGACCGCATCGCTGGAGCTGGAGGTTGAGGACGTGGAAGAAGGCGAAAGTGGAGAAGAGGAAGGAGAGGAGCGCAGTGAAGGGGACGGAGAGGAGGAATTGGAGGAGGTTTTGCTGCGGGGAGCCGACGGTAGAGCTACAACATCATCATCATCGTCGTCGTCTGGAACGTTGTTGTTGCACTCATCAAGCTGCTGGGACTCAAACAGTGTGACGTCATTTCCTATGGAAACGGAGAAGGCGAAAATGTAGACCCAAAAGTCAACTCAGTCCAAAGTTAAGCTTATAGAGCCCTGTAGGTACAGTCTTATCTCCACACTTCACTTAAACCTCTTCTACATTTAGGTCAAATGGGACTGCAAGAAATATTTTATGAATTACAACAACAACAAAATGTCAAAGACTTTGAGCGTACTGTTGAGTGGCGGATCATTCTGAGACGGGCTCCCCCAGTTCTTTCGGATCCATTCCCTGTACTCATCCACTTCCTGTGTTACCCGGATTATTCGGCCAAGAATGCTGTGATGGGATACAGAAGGAGGTAGTCCTGTTATACCACTCTTAATACAGCAGTCTGAAAGCAAATGTAACTGGTAATGACCCGAAAATTTTCTGTATGACCAAATAATGCCAACCATGAGAAACAACAGTTGAAATACCCTCATCTTATGATTGACAACATAAACACCAGTGTAGGGCTGTGCTCGATTGAAGAAATTCTTAGTCGACTAACACTCATTTAATTGTATCGACTAATCGATTAGTGGATTTAAATCGCTGCGCAAAGAGTCATGCAAAAGCACCACTTTAATTCTTGTGTTTACCAGAGATGTGCTCGTACGTTTCTTGGAAATAAGTCATTCAGCAAAAAAAAAAAAAGCATAAAACATGCCTAATCGACTAAAGAAATCTAAGTTGACTAAGACCAAAACGACCGATTAGTCGACTAATCGACTAAGAGGGAGCAGCCCTACAACAGCGACATTATATGACTGACTATTGCAACAATAAACTGACTGGCTGGGGGATGCTGCGATCGATCAACCACTAATCCAAATCTTACCTCTCGGTCTCGTTATTGGGATAGTATTTGGCGATGGGCGACACAGCGTGGCTGAGCACCACATAGGCGTAGTCAAACGCCTGCTTCACCTGCATGGCACCGTATGAACTCCGACCTACATCGTTATCTGTTGCAGACAAGACAGATGGTCACTTTGGGTTAATACGATCACCTGACGACGTGCCAATACATGCCGTTCCCATGCCAAACCCTTCATCCTTTGTGTTCACTGTTCCTACCTGGCTGCAGCGGGTCCTCAATGTAGAGCATGGAGGGCCTGTAGCCATCCATCATGTTCCTCTGAACCTCGTCTTTGGCAACGTAGCAACCTCCATCTTTTATCCTGATACCCGTTTTCAGATAGTTGAAGTGGCGACCGTAGAGCTCAAAGAATTCAATGAGCAGAACACCGATGTTGATGTTGGGACTGCACACATCGTCCCTGTAGTGAAGCTGGAAAGTACACAGTACAAGTGGATGTCAGAATTATCGCATATGGTTAAGTGAGTGGGAATTCACAGAGGTCAGGAAATGTCACTGTTGAGACTTTTAGATGCTGAAATAGCACGATAGTCTGTACACATCGCTTACTCTGACTACTGCATATAGTGCTGTCTCGAACTGTTCTTTGTTCAGAATTTTTGATATTTTTTCTAAATATTTAGGAATATATTCCAGGTGTTCAGGAATCACCAATGTTGCAAATACGGTCATAAAAAAAGCAATTGAAAAAGGACATGATTACAACTAAAAGAGTTGTAAAAGAGTTCTCTGTTAGGGCCCAATGTCTGTTATAGTTAACAAACGGCATCAAAAAAATAAAAATAAGATCAAGACAAATGAGTTGTTGATGACCAAGTGTATCTGACCTGGAGGAAGCTGACAGCCATGAGGAAGAGACTGTAGGAGCCAATTCCACCAGTAAAAACCTCATTGAGGTCCCTCTGCAGTAGGAACTGCTTTAGCACCAGGAATAGGTAAGGCAGTACAGGGTATTTCTACAGGACAAAAGACAGACACAGTAAGAACATACAGTAGTGAGGAATACATCTGGACTATACATCTGCCCATTGCACATACTATGTATTTTTTGCATTCTGCACTCAACCCCTTCAGCCTCCTTTTTCTTAGGATAAACCGCTACTTTGTATACATTTGTTTCTGTATTTGTTTCTTTCTTATTTACATTTAATATGTTTAATTATGTCATGTATGCACTACTAACCAACCCAAATTCCACATAGGTGTAACTTACTGTAGCTATAAACCCTTTTCTGATTCTCAAGTGGAAGCCTACAGCACCCTCTAGAGCACTGTTTCTCAAATGGGGGTACGCGTACCCCTAGGGGTACTTTGGAGTACTGCAGGGGGTACGTGAGATTTTTGCAAAATGCTGATTTAAAAATATGTCATGCATTTATTCTGAAAATAATTATACTATAATATTGAATGATCATAGCAATGGATTCTAAACATTTGAAACGTAGCATTTAAATGTTTTTCAGTTACAAGGTTGTTGTTTAGTAAATCTATCACTGCCAGCGCTGTATTGTACCTGTATTGTTTTGCGCCGGTCAGGGGGTACTTGGCTTAAATAAACAATTCAATGTGCTACTAAGAACCCCATACATTCTAAAATAGCAACTGTATTTTTATGTTGCGAGAAGGGTACCACATTGATTTCAATAGGTCAGGGTTCTTTACAACATTAAAGATCTAAGAGCAATTTGTGGGATAGCAAAAGGCCGTTTTTTAATGTAATATTTCCACGGAGTTGCAGAAAATGACTTCAAAAAGACTTCAACACACTTCAAGCAGCAACAACACTGGCTACAGGTGTTAATCATGAAGATTTATGTATTCCAAAAATACAATGTAAACGTAAAAATACGGGAAAGACATTTTGTGAACGTTTCCAAAAAAGTTGCGCAAGTCTTGCAAACTGTACCTCTTTGAATTCCTTAATGAGCCGGGCGGCTTTTACGCCACTCTTCACGTTGAAGCTGATGTCCACTTTGACCTCAGTGAAGGAGTCCGTCAGTTTGATGATGGGAACCTGGAACACACATTTTACAGGTGCTGTTATTACTGAGGCAGCCGGACCAAAAACAAACAAACAGTTAAACGCTTGGCTCGAGTGCTGCAAGACACTTACAGATTTGTTAATAATCCTGCCTCCATAACTTTCCTTCAAGTCTATTGTAAGCCTGAAAACAAAACCCGTTTACTAATCTAATCCTCGACCAAATAACTAGAGCACAGATTTAGAGTGCTAATCTGCGATTTAAAAATCCATTACAAAAGTAAAAGTTGAAACACAAAACGAGCTTTATTCAAATCCTTTAAATTTAACAAGGTGCTGTACTTGAGATACAAAATAATAATAATAAACTGGTTTGGGATTTCCGCCACACGGCTCTCACAGACAGTTCTCCAACTTATCAAACACAGATGCTTTGTCACGGCCCTTGGCCTCCGATACCATCGCACACGGCACTTGCATGCACGCGTGGCCGGACCGCCTATCACAACACACACACACACACACACACACACACACACACACACACACACACACACACACACACACACACACACACACACACACACACACACACACACACACACACACACACACACACACACACACACACACACACACACACACACACACACACACACACACACACACACACACACACAGTGCAACTTCACTCTCTGCTTAGGACGCCATTTACTACATTATATCTTTACATAGCAAATAGTTGTTTACTGCTATATTAATGTTCTGAATATCGAGTACAAACCCTTTAGTCCTCAAATAAAATAAACTCAGATGAACAGGAAATCCAATCTATGCACGGTTAAAAAAAATAAAAAAAATAAACTCAAATCGCTATTAGGAGGTTGAAAAGTGGTTTAAAAGACATGATCAGAAAGACATAACATTAAGACATACTTTATTGATCCTGCAAGGGGAAGTTATATTTTTAAGAGATCCAAAGCAAAAAGCTCACTACTGTACTAATATTGTTTCTGTAACACTGGTCAATACAAACATATAACCACCATATAACAATTTGGATGAAATTACTTGAGGCGTTTCCCTGGATTCACGTTTGCACACATACATAAATACAACGCAGGTATGCTATCCAGTGTAGTCAGGGTTTTGAAACTGTCACACCAGCGTGCATTAATGTAGAGATGCACCGACAGACCGACCGGCAGACGTGTATAAAGTACTAGAGACCCATACTTGAGTAAAAGTACAAGTGCTCTATCAAAAAAAGTGACTTGAGTAGAAGTTGAAGTGCTCTTTAAGCACCCCACTTAAGTGGAAGTACTAAAGTATTCATCATTTTTTGTACTCCAGTATTGCAAGTAGTTTATTTTAAAATATACTACTCAAGTATTGAAAGTAAAAGTACAAGCATTGTGTTATGTAGTTATTAAAGAAAGCAGTCAAATTTTGAATATCATATTGTTAGAGTTCAACTTTTTACTTGGTATTAAAGGCAGTCACAAGCTGTACATTGCTGGATATGAAGGAAGTTTCTGAAATAAACCCCAAAAGGTACATTAATGTCACAGCTGTTATAACTACTATTATCTGATATAACAGTGGGTTATTAATCACTTATTAACAAATACTGACATAAAATGTGTGATGTACAGGAAAGTCTGTTTATACCTATGCAGGAAAGTTAGCAAGCTAGCAAAATCAGATCATATCAGATCAGATCTGATCAGATCAGCATCACAGGGTCTAACGGTTAACATTCAGGGCTCACTCTGCTGCAACAATAACTAAATAGAAAGAGTACAAACTTACATCGTCTCTGACTTCTGAACGGGGAACTGTAATGAAAAGAAACACGACGCGATCTCGGGGATTTCTTACGTAACTTACGTAATTATCATACATAACTAACGTAGCCATTAGCTACACAGTCTCCATAGCGCGAGGCATTTACAACAGTAAGGATGCAGCACATACAAAATGTATCGGAGTAAAAGTATTAAACTCATCGAAAATATGTACTCAAGTAAAAGTGGAAGTAGGAGAAAAAAATAATACTCCAGTAGAGTACAGATACAGCTTTTTAGTACTTGAGTACAGTAGTGAAGTAGTTCTACTTCGTTACTATACAGCCCTGCCGGCCGGTGACCGGAATTGGCCGGTTTTCACTGGGGGGGTGCATTATGTCGGCAGGATACCTTAAAAAGGCAACCACAACTACATTGTGCGTCTGCCCTATTTCTGATACCGTGGCGGCAGAAATTTCACCATGGCGGGCCACCACTACAAAATCAACATAGAGGAAACACTGCAATGCACACACTTAGGAGTGAGCACGGCCTTACCGTGGCCTTGTCCAAAACTTTGATGGAGTTCTCATCTGCGACATTCCTCTTCCGGAGAGCTTCTTCCAGAGTCCAGAGTGGGAGAGTCTCCCACTTCCCAAAAACTACCAAGTCAATGTCACTGGTGGAAGAGAGACATGACAGATATCACTTAGGTCCACTTTATATCACACAGAATCAACTCATAAAACAGCACCAGGGGCAGGGAAAGGCAAGGCAGCTTCATTTATAAAGCACATCTCAGCAGCAAGGCAATTCAAAGTACTTTAAGATCATGTAACAACTGGGAAAAGAAGCATTTCTCGCATGACAAAAATGTGTACTTCAGACTTTGTATGAATCACTTGACAAACAAATAGAAGCGTAAATGACATGTGATCCTGATATTGTTTTAAGTGTACAGCTTTTATTTCATTTCAACTCATTAATGTAATTTTTGTTTTTATTTAATTTATATATATATGTGTGTGTGTGTGTGTGTGTGTGTGTGTATATATATATATATTTTTTTTTTACTTGTAACATACTGTTGGTTGTGTATGTGTGTTGAATAAAAACATTTGATCACAAAAAAAAAAAAAAAAAACGACATGTGATCCTAAATGTACAAGCATTTACAAATAAACCTTTCCACTGTAGACACACACCAACAACTGCATGTGGCTTTAGGTAAACTATGTAACCTTTGTAACAACAAATAACACAATCTTCCGCCTACATACAAAAAGCACAAACTTGCTCAATTCAGCACACTCAGGGGTTTTGCTGCTACCGCCTTACTTGGTCTGCTATGACCAGCACTTTATGGTGGCTAATGCTAGCAAACCTCTGAAAAAGAGTGCTATGTAACTGACGTTAATTCAATTCAATTTAATTTATAGTATCAAAACATAACAAGAGTTATCTAAAGACACTTTACAGATAGAGTAGGTCTAGACCACACTCTATAATTTACAAAGACCCAACAATTCCCCGAATTAGAGTCAGTCTGTTGACTTTATGGCTCTTCCCTACTTGTGCTAGTATTATATTATGTTTCAGCATTTACCATTGTACTGTAATGCAAGACCTCTTTAAATGGTAGCTTATTACAGCAGCCCGCCAATTCATTGGTTTCTCTGCATTGCATTGCCATAGGTAAACCAAGGCATTATACAATGGTGTTTTTCTTCATGTGGAACTGATTTTAAATGTCCTATATTATGCTAATTTTCAGGTTTATACTTGTATTTTTGGTTGCTCCTGGAAAAGGTTTACACACATATGTTTTTTTTCCATACTGTCTGTCTAAATATACTTGTATCTGTCTGGAACGCTCTGTTTTAGCACCTGTCTCGTTAAGCCCCCCTCCCAAAATAATCCCAGTATGCTCTGATTTGTCAGCGTTTCCGGGTATTCCGCATCTGCGCTCCCGAAGGCTCTGCACCGTCATTGCAGCTGGGGAATGACTGTAATGCCACTGTAGTGGCACTTTTTACCTATATATAGTATAGTTATAGTCACAACCGTACAAAAGTCCTGATGGCTCATTTAAAAAGGCACAGTTTCTGAACACGGGCTGTGTGCATTTCTCCGTGGATTGAACGTTTTGATACTTTTACAGTACTTACAATATGGGGGCGTTAAATACAGTAAAAAGGAGACCCTATGACAGCCCTTTTTTAAATATCTCCACATGGTGGCTTACTGGATATATGTGGTTTTGCTTCCCTCTTGTGGATAAGCAATGTGCAACTTTAGACAGAGCTTAAGGAAGCCAACTGATGAGTGTGTACTATTTTAGTGATGCCATGTGTTCACAACATACAGAAAGTTACACACAAGCACCCACTACAAACAGCCACAAACATAAGTATACAGGCACACAGCTGTACCTTGTAACTTAAACACAGGCAAATACACTTTTTTGTTTTCAGAATAACAGACGCACACAGAAACAGATACATTGTATTCTGGGATAGTGGATAAATGCTCTTGGTTTTTTGGATTTCTTTAAACCAATCACAACTGTCCTGGGCGGCGCAAAGCCCCGATAGCGGAGTAGCGAGAGGGGAGGGACATCCGGCAATGTACATCCATTAAGCCAGACTAAAGAGTCCACTAATCCAGGTGACATGTCTGTGTCCAGCAGTTAATTTGCGTCTGTTTGTGTGTGTGTCTGTTTGTGTGTGTGTCTGTTTGTGTGTGTGTGTGTGTGTGTGTGTGTGTGTGTGTGTGTGTGTGTGTGTGTGTGTGTGTGTGTGTGTGTGTGTGTGTGTGTGTGTGTAAAGTTTCAAAGAAGATCCAGGATCAGGGGTGCTAAAAATTACTCAACTACTTGATCCTCAAAACAAAAGCAAATAATGATTTGCTGGCTAGACGGAACACTTTATCCATAATAGAGATAAGTATTTTTGGTAGGGGGCCAGTTCACATTCCCATTTTGGCAAAGATAAAAAGAGCAAGCGTGTTGAAATCTCAAGGCTGCTTTAGGAAACCAAATGGCTCACCTTGTTGGCAAATAAAGACCAGTGCTGAAACTCCCAAACACTTGGACCTGGAGAAATGGGGGACACAGTTAGAGACATTCATTTATTTTCTTCTTTTTTTGTTTGTTGATTCAATACATTTCATTCATTTATGCCATTCATTTGGCAGAACAGCCAAAACATCCTACACCTGAATATTTGTTAGCATTATGTTTGACAGTTGCTTAAACTTTTTAACATATTCTCTTCTAGTTCTGATAGTTCTTTCTGAGAGACTCTGACATGGACTGGAAGGGTGTCGACATGCATGCATCAACTTGCAGGAATCCCACTAAGCTTAACTATCACTACTACAAAAACCTGTTCTCTTCAGCTCAACATAGGGTTGATTTAATGACAAGCCCAAACTAACTGCAGAGGCGTGGTACAAAAACTGCCCATCAAGGTTTATAGGGAAGTCTGTGTAGTGTGAATATTGAAAAACCACTGAAGTTGCATTTCAAGTGAGGGATTAAAGACGAGGGTGGCCTCAATGAAACAAGCAAATCCTTCGTATAATGTCACATTGATGTGGAAATGGGCTATTGTGAAAATCCCAACTTGCAGGATGTTTACGTACTTAACCTGCATGTTATTGAAGTGACTAAAATATCCACAACCATCCACATTTTAGCCTTTGACTGGGCAGCGCACAAATTGGTGTCTGAACAGAAATAGAGTGAAGCCTTGACCCTACCTTTACTCTCCTAAACCACCTGCCTACATCCCACATCAAGCAGTAGTATAAACTGTGGTTACAGCCCAGTCACGTGGCCAGGGCTAAGCTGATTGCACAGCCATGTTTGTGAATGAGTGTCTAATGAGTCCCAAAGACTTCTGTGAAGGTGAGGTTACTACAGGTGGTCACCAAGGTTAGCCATGTTTTATCTCATTTTGGCACTCTCCAATCAAACTTTCACAGAGTGTAGTTAGTGTCGGGTTCACAAAGAGTTTCAAAAACATTTTCCAATGCTTCACTGAACTGCCATAGGGAAGCTTTCGCTGACTTTGTTTTTGTACAGCTGACTTAGACAAGCTTCCATATATATGCTACCTGTCAAGATTGTGATTCGGTGTGGCAACAGACGTCTACGCATCTAAGCTCATCAATTAAACAAGCATCCTGCTGAGCGGATGACCAAGTTGCCCTTGCTCACTCCAAAGTGGAAAAGGTATAAAACTGGGCAGGCTTGAGACAGTGCTGTGTTCCTTAATTTAGGAACAACTAAGCTCAGGGCAGACACACTTTGAAGCACACTGCTCTATCAGCAGGATCACAGTCAGCATGTACAAGAATGCCTGAGGTGGCGCCGATAACACGGCCCAAACAGAGTACTGTGCAGCAGGGAGATAACCGAAAACAACAGGATGCTTTATGAAAGGCGGAAGCCTGTAGCCATTAGCCTCATATGTTAAGTGTGGTAATTGCTTGTTGTAAAGTACAGAGGCCAAGGTAGCCTGGTCGTTAGGGGTGTGCAAACAAATCGAGTCATATTCGAATCGCAATTCAAGCTCTACCGATTCAAAATCGGTTCATAGATTTCCAAAAATAAGTAAAACAAAACTACATTTACATACTGTGAATCGTTTTTTTAAAAATCGAGAATCTTTTTTTAATCGAATCTTGAGCCTGAAAATCAATATTGAATCGGGACATTTTCTGAATCGTGCACCCCTGCTGGTCATAGTATTCAACTAGTGCAACAAACATTGTGTTCAGGGTTTATAATAGAACTTACTATTTTCACTATTGCAAGTTATTATTATTATTATTATTATTATTATTATTATTATTATTATTATTATTATTATTATTAAAATTTCAAAACTTTTTCATGACTTGTCAAGGGACCATAATAACATTTCCACGAATATTCACAATGTATAACACAAACATAACTGTATAGTATACTTTACTCCAAATGTTTATTATTGTATGAAAATCGTTTTTTTCAATCTCTAAATGTTCACATTTACTTCAAATACTATAAATGTAGTCAATACATTTCCTGATACTGGCTTTCAAGAACAAGGGGAAACGGAAATGATTGTATCATCAGTCTATTCTTATTGCATTTGATTATAAAAATCATTTATGGATGCATGACTGGACATTTTTTATATAATATTTCATGGCTCTTTAATGACTAATTGCATCAGTCAGTAGAGAGCCATGAAATAATAAGCGTAGACTTGCCCGGCATTATTCAAACATCGACGGCATATTTGAGCTACGATACTTCAACAGCTACAGAAAATAACACGTGGAAATGTATCAACGGAAGACAACTGTAACTAATTAATTTCATTAAACAATAAAGTTCCATGACTTTTCCAAAACTTTTAAGGATTTGACTAATTCCATGACTTTTCTAGGTTTACCATGACCGTGGGAACCCTGCTCTGGTGATGCTTAGTAGCTTTCAGATCACAGCCAAGCTTCTAACAGCTGGGGGGCAATTATCAGCCTGATCATCAGTGGCACACTGACAAATCTAGCCTGTCGCACTCTGCGATCCAGACCAAAAAAAAAAAGTTCACTCAGTTTTTGTGGTTGGTGATGCGTACCTCAGCACTGGGCCACAGGTCGTGGATGACTCCCTTGATTCTGTCCACCACCTCCATTCTCATTTTCTCCTCCTCCGGCCGTGGGGAGATGTAGTCATAGAAGTCATTGACCTCCTCGTGTAACCTGCATGTGACACAGAACACAGTGTTGTGAGAAGAGTGGGGGACATTGGTTTTGTGGTAATCCAGTGAATTAAGAATCGAAAACATCATCATTTCCGGCACCCAAAGTTTAAGCGGCACATTTTTTACTCAGGCCGTGCTGCAAAAGGACGCTTTGCAAATAGACCGACATCAAGAAGGAACGTGCACACAGCGGGTACTGTCTTATAGTACACTAGCAGGTAATTGATGATAAGAACTAAGACATAGAATAGACCATTGAAAAAGTCAAACAAGTCAGATTAGTGTAATTAATAGTTGACTATCTTAAAACAGATACATTCATTTATTAGCTTGAACTAGTCAAGGCTACTGAGATTTAGCAACATCCCATATCACACATATCTCATTTTAGCCACAAAGACAGAGGAAAGAGGTTCTCTTGGTCCAACCTGTGCACTTCCTGCTAGTAAAGTAAAATGACACAATATGTAATGGCAAGGGACTCGGTGAAAACAGTCACTGCCACGGATACAGCTGTGAAATTGGGTCACACTATATCAATGTCGGACATAGATAATAGCTGTGTTCCCTTTTCTTAAACTTGCATATTTACGTACAAAACTCCTGCAACTAAAATCACACTAAGCTGAGTTGTTCACACCTCCAAAGGATGTCCATTATCTCCTATAACCCTTCTCCTCATCCATCTGTATAAGGGCTTTCATGATATCAGATTTTCACTACACGATTATCATATATTATCACGATAGAAAATCTATAGAATATTTGAAAAAGTAATACTGCTATCAGTCAAATTCACCTTTAACTTTGAAAATAAAAGGCCTAAAAATAATCTTAAAAAAAAAAATTACAAATGGAAATTATTGAATAGGTGCTGGATTATTTATACAATATTATGGGTCTACTGGACAAGCTAGTAACCAACTGTTTTTGTTCAAAGCAGACCCACGATATGAATTCATTCAACAGCAGAATGAGTGACGCAGGGTGTTGCCAAAAGTGTCAACGTTCCCTTGAGGGCTGGGCACCGAACCTCGATACTTTTTTTTTCTTCTTTTTATTATTTATCTTTCTGTGCCAAATTTCAGTTCCAAAAGCATCTGAGCCTGTAAGCGCAAGCTTATCTGTCCTCTCTGCATATTGACAGAGAGCGGAGCTCCGACACACGCGAGCAGAGGTGCAGACAGAGTAAACTCGATCAAACTACGTCGGCTCTGTAGTTTTGTTGAAGTCATGGCAATGCCGATAAAGTGGTTACAAGTGTGGTTACAGTTTTTCAAAACTTCACGCAGACAGTGCTTGCTGCGATATGATATTAATGCAGAGGCGAAAGCGGTCGCGGTGCTGTTGACGTTACACTTCCTCTGAGACAAGCAGGCACAACAGTGGTTTCTGTGCCCTGGTGACTGACTGACAGGCTGAGGTTGTAAGGCAAGGCAACTTTATTTCTACAGCACCTTTCAGCAACAAGGCAATTCAATTACATTCACTTTGCACTTAAGTTAGTTCTCCATTAGTTCAATGTTGACAACAGGGCAGTCACCAAGATTATTGTTAAAGTTTTTGTCATTATGCAGTTTGCACTAAAAAGTCTTTTTTGTTTACATTCCTTTGCATTTTAGTTAGCTCAATATTAGCCTGTACACAATGTGATTTGTTTATTTATTATTTATAATATGTTCATATTGTGTCAAAAAGGTTTCTCTTTTTTTTTTTTTTTTTTTTTTTTTTTTTTGACTGGCACACCCCAATCCAAAAGCACAAGCAGTTTTATTAAGGTTACTGAGCAGTGTTACCAGAATTTTTTAATTTTGATAACTGTTTTGATTCACAATTAAGGTGGACAATAAAAGTAACTGAGGTATCGAAATTGGCACCAGATCGAAATATTTTGAACGCTGCCCAGCCCTACTTCCCTTGTCAAAGAAAAGTCTAAAAAAGTAGCGGGCGTCCCCGAGTTTCACTTCTATTATTAGCTTTTCTTTGGAGGTATAGTTAGAATTGTGAGTAAGAGGGAAATAATTGGTTGGAATTAGAGCTGGGGATAAGAAAAAAAAAAAAAAAATCAAATATCACGATATATTTGACCAAATATCACGATATATTTGACCAAATATATTGATGTTGATATTGCTGGGTTGACTATTGGTGCTTTCACAAAATATTAAAGACAATGAGAGTTTTGATAAACAATCACCAATAATGCAAAAGTGGGTAAAGGCAAATAAAACCGCTAGAACAGTCTGCCAAGAAAATGACTTTCACATTACTTTAATGAAGCCTTTAAAACCAAGAAAAGACAACACTTGTGTCATATCACCATATTACAATATCCAAAATTATATATCTAGCCTCATATATCGATGTCCATATAATATTGATATATTGGCCAGCCCAAGCTGGAATATTAGTTTGACTAATATGTTCTGTCCTAATATGTCGTCTATCAGGTTTCAGATGGAGGTTAAGAATTACTGAAAAATGGGTCATTTTTACCAGGAAGAAGTGAAAAAGGTTCCGTCTTCCCAAAGAGAGGCAGCTTTGTTTTTAACGTTATCCCAAACCAACTGTTTCTTTTTAGGTAAAGCAGTAGGGCTGAGCAAAAACAAAACAGGATCCCCTAATGGGTCAGTAAGGGCAGGCTGAGCAAAGGTAACACATTTGTCCTTTGAACAGGTTGCTCTGCCCACGTGCCCTGACCTTTCCATTGACAAGTTGTGTGTACATGCATGCACACGGACAAGTCTATGTGGGAGGACAAATAGGAACAAAAACGTGTAGGCACACATACACACACACAAGCATGTACGCATGCTCACGTGCAAAAACAACCACATCGAGCCAGATTAGGGCAACAACAGACACACTCCCCTTGGCAGACGATAGAAAAAGAGAGGTAAAGTGGCGTTTCTAAAAAGACAAGGCAACAAAGTAAAGCCAGCATGTACCACCGAAAGTTGGACAAGAAGTACACTAGCAGCTACCAACACTGACTGAGCGTCGCCTGGATTAGGCCCCACAGAGCACTGTGTGTGTGTCTAGTGTCTGGCTTCTATGTAACAAAAACGCTTCACCTGACAGTCAAAGTTGACTGGGTTTCACCTTTATTATTTCTGCAGTCTCACACACTCAGTCTCGCAGAAGCCTGGGATACAGACGCAGCACTGAAAGGTTGCAGGTCTGCTAACCATGTAGGGAAAATACTTTCTTACCCTAGCCAAATGCCATCATGGTTACTTTGATTAAACGCCCAAATTCCTGCAGCCAAACGGCAACACTGCATTGAAAACACAAGATGCTATGCAAGTGATGAAATGAATATCCGGGACTTCACCCATCTGACTTTTTCAGTCCCGATACCGATGCCTGGGCTTTGTGTATCTGTCGATACCCGGCCGATACCGATCCCGTTGTTGAATTAATAATACACTGTATACCTTCCACCTTATACCTTCCTTCCACCATGTGGAAGAGACTAAAGGCACCAGACTTTCCTAACTAAACATTACTTTCCTAACAAAGACAAAATAACACAGATGTAATGTATTGAATTCTTATTTATTTGTACACTCAACTCTTCCAGCATGCAACACGCGTGCGATAGAGGGGAAAAAAAACTAACAAAACTGGATCGGCCCGTGAATCGGTTAATTTTTCCGATCCCCAATCTTAATATCGGATCGGTGCACCCCTAGGCTGAACGAAGCCTACAGTCTACGCTCGCCTCCTGTGATGACAGTCCACCTGTCACTCAAAGTGGAACGCCTTTAATTATGCAGAACTTTAAGCCTGAATATAATGGCACTTCCGCATTGGCTTTATTTCATTTTTAGCACTAGAAACTGTCTCTTGTTACCAACAAACCCAAAAATATTCAGTTTATTATCACAAAAGGACATGCTGGGACTGCGTAAGGTTTGGCGTTTTGCTTAAAAAAGAAAAAGAAAAGAAAAGACAAACGATTAATCTGTTATGATAGTAGTTGACAATTCATTTTCTGTCAAGTTATTTATCGAATTTTGACTAATCATTTTAGCTCCAGTCCCAACACTTGTAAAAAAAAAAAAAAAAAAAAAATTAAAAACTAAGCAAAAAAAAAAAAAAGGAAACAGTAAAGTTAGCAAGTTACGAGGTGCAGGCTAAAAGTGAGTTTGCTTGCAGAATATTTGATTGGCCAATGCAGTCCACAGACAGATGACATTAGAGTTTGGGATGACCCGATGCGGAAAAGAGTCTTTTAGTATTGGGTATCTGCAGATACTTAGTCCGATCCATTATATTATCCCTTGTGTTGTCCTTCGGGTCCCAGTGACCCAAAGGACAACACAAGGGTTATCTTCCCGTCAACCTTAAAAAAAGGTTAGTTTTTGCTTTTTCCGTTTTGAATTGTTAAATTTTTCTTCTACACATTTTCAGTGCTTATTTCTACGACCCATATTTTCTGATCTAAAACAAAAATTGAAAATGGGTCAATTTGACCCGAAGTCAACACAAGGGTTAAACACAGTTTATGCTGACCAAAATGCTGTACAAACAAGCACTAAAGGTGCTGTATTAACCCTTTTTTTGTCTTTTGGGTCACCGGGTTAACCCTTGTGTTGACTTTGGGTCAAATTGATCCGTTTTCAATTTTTGTTTTATATCTGAAAATATGAGACGTAGAAATAAGCGCTGAAAATGTGTAGAACAAAAATTTAACAATTTAAAACGTTGGAAAAAGCAAAAACAAACCGTGAAAAAAAAGGCGTCAAAAACGTTGATTGGCACCGACACCGACACCTGGATCGGCTCGGGACATCCCTAGTTTGAAGAGTGGCAAAGTCAAGCCAGAACAAACTCTTTTTCTTTCTTTTTTTTGGACAGATGAACCTTTCGGGTGTGCCAAGACCGTGGTCTCGTTGAAATGAATGAAGGGCTGGGTGTTTTAGGTATTGTTATTGCTGGACTGAATGCCGACTAACTGGCTGCTCACAAGACTGACTGTAGCGGATGTAAATGTACGGTATTGCGGACAATGCAGATGAATGGAGGGCTGAACAACTTGAAGCAGTAGCCAGCCACTGTGTTAAGTCCATGACAACACCAGCTCCCTGTGTTTGTGTTTGAGCTTTAATCTCAGCATTACATACTACCTTGCTAATGCTGTGACCCAGCCATAGCTTTAATGTCCCAGCCTTTTTCTTTTTTTTTTCCCTTTCTGGTAACAGGTTGTTTTCATTTATTTTTTGGGGAAAAAGTAATAGTATTTTGTCACGGAAGAGTAGAAAATAAGTTGCAGTTTCCATTTGTTGCCTCTTGTCCAACATGGCAACAAACAACCACTTGAAATTGGTATGACCTAATCTCTTTTTCCGGTGCACACTGCAGAGACTCCAGCCTCTATCACAGAAACATTAGGTTTCATTTAAGGGTAAAAGAAACTCAGCAGCTACAGTCTGCATTGCAAATGCAACATCAGTTTTGATTTCAGAGAACACTGCTTTTCTGTAGATCAATTCTGTATCATTAAGACAAACCAGCCCAAAGCCTAACACCAATTCAAGTTCATTTAATGTGTTGTAATTAAACTGAAGGACTTTAACAGTTTCTTTTTCAAACCTTCATAATAATAAAGCTAAAAAATAAATAAAAAAGAGGGCATGTATCTATCATCATCTTTTCAGTTTGCTTCTATGAGAGTGCAACATAAACTTTAAAAAAAATAAAATAAATAAGAATGGCAAGAGTGGCCCAACTGAGATGTGAGCATGTCTACTCCACAACAGCACAGATAGGTTTCATTTCACAGCAAACAGGCCACTACTGCGCCTTTATCATCACGTGTTGGGAGCAGCCGTAGAAATCACATCTCATGCCCCACCTTCTTGGATCAAGTTTCATCTCAGCGCTGCGCCTGCCTGGGAAGCACATGGACCCTTGGCACAGCTTATCAGATAATCCCACTTGCCTATATCATAATATTGTTATGCAATCTCAGGGAGCAGATTTTCAGAGCTAAAGCTTTCAGAGGAGGAAAAAAAAAAAAGGTTCTCTCTCCTCTTTAGTACTTCTTCTTATCCTAAGATTTCCCCTCTGGCATGAGTATTCTAGAGTCGCTGAAATGCTGCCTGTCGTGTTTACTGGTGGTTCAAAAGGGATGAATGGCTGAAATTGTTTTTCTGACAGCAAGTGTCCACGCTCAGAGGACTTCTGGAATTGGGCTTCTTTGTCTAGGTTTTGCAGTGTTCACACCTGCGCCAATTTAGAGCTTCAACAAATGATTCTTTTCAAATGACCACCACAATTTCCTAGAGCCCTAGATGATGTCACTGATGTCTTTGCACTAAAAAGTCTTTGTTGTTTACATTCCTTTGCCTTTTAGTTAGTTCAATATTAGCCTGTACACAATGTCATTTGTTTATTTATTTAGGCTATATGTTCATGTTGGACCAACCGTCAAAAGCCGAGAGATTTGCAGTTTAAAATAATCTTCAAACAAGAAATAGCAGCAAATCCTTATACCTGAAAAGCTGGAACCACCAACTGTTAAACAATTTATGGATTATCAGCTGCCTGTTAAATTTCAATCATTCAAATAGTCACTGGAATCCCTATGGTTTAGGAAGCGATGGAGCATAACACTGCCACCAGTGCTAGGTGTCGTGCATTAGCAGGCAGTGTTGTGCATTTATACAACAGGGCCTGACAACAAAATTATGCAATATCATATCGCTCTGGTCATAGAAAATTCCTTGTTTCCCCTTAGGCATTCCAGTTACACCTTTATTTTCTAACTTTATTGCAGAATGTAAATAATTAGTTACGGACTAAATAAATGAATAAATACAGCATGCCTGACCTTGGTATTAGATCAGTTCTCAGCACATAACACACGTATGGAATCGGTATTGAGAGAAAAGGTGGGATCAGTGCATCCCTCAACATTCCCACAAATGTCACCGCAGCACCTTATCAGAGAATCATAAAAGAGAAGGAATGGGAAGGCAGGAGAAAGAGAAAATGTGAGACAGCAAATGTAGAAAGAGAGGGATATCACATCACAGAGGGAAAAATAAAAATGGAAAAAAAAAGTAGAGAGGGCTATATATGCTTAAGGTGAAACAGAAAAAAACAGAGAGAGAGAAAGAGAGAGGGTAATGGGTGTGGTGCTGAAATGCCTTTGTGTGAACAAGAGCCATCTGTTAAGTTGGGTAGGATGAAAGAGAAGAAGGTTATTGTCACATCCCACTGAGCACTATTTACTGCCTGTTCAGATACTTTGGCACTACGGTAGAGCTGGGCAATATATCGATATTATATTGATATCGAGATATGAGACTAGACATCGTCTTAGATTTTGGATATCGTAATTTGGCATAATCCTTTTCCTGGTTTTAAAGGCTGCATTACAGTAAAGTGATGTCATTTTCTGAACTTCGCAGACTGTTGTAACTGTTCTAGTATTTAACTTTACCCACTTAGTCATTATATCCACATTACTGATGATTATTTATCTAAAATCTCATCTAAATAGTTTGTGAAAGCACCGATAGTCAACACTACAATAGTATTTGGTAAAAAATATCGTGATATTTGATTTTCTCCATATCGCCCAGCCCTACACTACGGTACAAAAGGTGTCTTTTTAAAGCGCCTGCATAGCTTTAGAATTTAATACTTAAAAACAGGCATGCTGGAACATAACATTTGTGTGTCAAGAAACACCTGCCTGAATCATGAGACTGCTGATGGATGACTGTGTTCAATGCAATGAACAGTGTCTCAGCAGCGTTTCCCACAGAATTAAGGTGCTGAACGCCAAGCGACGAAGCCCAACCCTGGCCTCACCTCGCCTCTCCTCAAGCCGCCTGTGTCTTGGCCAAAAAGTTGTTCCTGAACACACCGCAAAGACTACAGCCGACGGCCAACCAGCACATACGTTCTGCCCAGTTCTGTGCGTAAGATGGGTTTGGTCGCGATGAAATAGTTGTGACCATTGCTGTGGCCATACTGTCCCAGAAAGAGTCCCAACACCATTGAAATACTGGGCCTCTGCATCCTTTGCGACAAAAGAGGGTAGCGTGTGTTATGCAACACTGCTCTGTTTAGGTTGACAGGGTCTGCCAAGAGGCAAACTAGTCACAACCACACACTGCTTTTTTAAAATTAGGACAACCACAAACAAAAAGGCAGAGGTGTCGATGTCTCACAGATTCGTCATCGCTGAACTGATCTGGGGTGCTAAGTGTTGGCCATTGGGACAAAACGGCTCGAGTTACACAGAAGCCCAAACACTGCTGACTGCAAGTGGTAGGCTTGGTCATGCCCGAGTGATGCAGCAGAGTACTGTGGTCAAAACAGGAGCAGTTGGACTACACATATGGTAATACCAGTGCCAGGAAAAAAAAAAAAAAAAAAATATAGGGCCTATTGCTAGTGGGCTTGGAGTATCACACCAGTAGAGCGTCATCCATTTGTTGATTTTTCTGAGCTTTTCTAAAAACTTTGGAGCAACATCAACTGATCTGGTTCCTGTGTAGGAACTAGGTCAGTCACTTTTTTATTCAAAATTTCAAAAGTACAGTTTTAATGTTGTAACAAAATAGGGCTGGGCGATAAAACGATAACGATATGTCTCGCGATAGACACGTAATCAATATCAAAAGAAAATGCGGTCGATAAAATGTTCGATAACTTGTTTTTCTTCATCAGAAGAAACCAGAGGTTGTGAAGCAAGTTTGGTTGCATGAACAAAGGCACTTGCTCTCTGGTAACCTAGCAACGTAGGGAGTGACACTCTAATAGCCAATCATGTAGCAGTATTAAGTTTGGTTGTGCCACATTGTTGTCTCGTGTTCTTCAATAACAGAACCGGCGTGGAGTGATAAGTGGAAAGTGAGTGCCGCAGCGAGCGAGGAAATTGTTGATAAAACAAAGTCAGTCATGGCAGTTTTTGGGGATTTTATAAGTCTGACCGTAGTCAGACCAATGTCGTCAGACCGTCGTCCCCACCAACACTGGTAATACCATAAACTTGTTTTACCACCTTAGCCGCGCTCGCACTTTGGAGCACAGCCGTATTCGCCATCAACGTCCAACAACATCTGCAGCTGCTACACGGCACAAGCAGCAGACCGCCATGGAGAGGTACTCCGCATCAGCGCCTTACTAAACACTACAAGCAGCAGACCGCCATGGAGAGGTACTCCGCATCAGCGCCTTACTAAACACTACAAGCAGCAGACCGCCATGGAGAGGTACTCTGCATCAGCACCTTACTAAACACTACAAGCAGCTGACCAACATGGAGAGGTACTCTGCATCAGCACCTTACTAAACACTACAAGCAGCTGACCAACATGGAGAGGTACTCTGCATCAGCGCCTTACTAAACACTACAAGCAGCAGACCGCCATGGAGAGGTACTCTGCATCAGCACCTTACTAAACACTACAAGCAGCTGACCAACATGGAGAGGTACTCTGCATCAGCACCTTACTAAACACTACAAGCAGCTGACCAACATGGAGAGGTACTCTGCATCAGCACCTTACTAAACACTACAAGCAGCAGACCAACATGGAGAGGTACTCTGCATCAGCGCCTTACTAAACACTACAAGCAGCTGACCAACATGGAGAGGTACTCTGCATCAGCGCCTTACTAAACACTACAAGCAGCAGACCGCCATGGAGAGGTACTCTGCTACTAAACGCTACAAAGAAATAACGGAGGCAGACATGCTGAGCACTGTCCAGAAGCCAGGTTACCAACCTAGTACTAAACCTGCAGAAAATAGTTTTTCTCAGGTTTCTTATATTTAACATTTTGCACTATTTTATTACACTTTATTAAGCATTTCTTACTTATTCTTTAAGTTTGCATCTTAATGTTAAGAGATGATTGTTAAGTGTTCATTGTGATTTTAGACCTATGTTTACATTTTAATTATTTGAGTGTTTTCCATGGTTGTGTTGACATTTCTGCTTTTATAACTGAGGGGATTATAATCAGAGGAAGGTTAAGTTTAAAATAAAAATGCTTAAATTTAATATATTTTTCTCCTGGTCCTTATTATAAATAGGTCATAAAAAATATCAATAATTATCGATATCGACAGATATGAAACACTTATATCGCGATACAGTTTTCAGCTATATCGCCCAGCCCTATAACAAATCCATCCAATCCATTTGTTTATTCTATTTCTTGATGTGAAATAGCTTCAATGTAGGCTAGTAGCTACTCTTTCAGAGTGATTTGTAGCGTAGCTTGCAACTTTCAAAGTTTGTATTGCTGTAGCTCGAATACTGCCAACGGAGTAGCTTGTGGCTTCACCAACTACATTTTCCAAGTAGCTTTCCTAACAATACCGGTCAAAAGCAGTGCCTCGTGTAACGTTTACCGTTAGTGAGCAAAGAAAAGTCACGATTCAGCACAAACTGTCCTGAAGGACATTGGCCAGTTTTTTTTTTTTTTTTTTTTTTTTCTTACATCTCTTCAAAATAAATATCAATACAAATTGAAAGAACAACCTAAAACAAATATACCACATATATGATTGCACTTCTTACGATATATTTTCAACACATTCAAATTGAATTCAATTATTTTTGGTTAAATATCTTCCCCTCTTATTGTAGCATTTCAAAATGAAAGCTGTAACATTTTGGTACTAAAACACTAAGACTGAAAATGAAATTGTATTAGCAACACTAATGCAGTATCACAAAAAAAAAAAAATTTAAAAATATTAGCTTAAACAAAAGGAAATAGTCAAAGCCCAGCTGTTCTGTACACATGCTGAGAAGGTCACAGTCTGAGTACACGCTATGAAAAAAAAACAACACTGTTTGATGCTCGCTGACTGCAGCAGTCTGGAGCATGGCAAGGCTTTCCATTGGACAGGAAGAGGGTAAAAAAAACACATTCCTCACTACACATGGGAAGGCTGAGGTATGGAGAGCTGCCCGCACGTGTCCAAATGACCAGCATGCAGGCTTCTCTCTCTCCATACACGTACACGCTGAGAGGGGAGAGCGAGACATAGATGTCAAAGCCAGTAGAGGCCAGATGAACCACGGTTCTAATAATGGAGCTTCGGTCACAGAGGTGCTATCTGTGTGCTATTGCTGGGAATCATAAATCTCAAAAAGACGGCGGCAATAAATGGCAATAAAAGCATGAGCCAGGGCTACTCATCAGTGAGCGATTAAACCACACATTTCATTAGCCTGCAAACTGTGTTCCGTTTCACCGCTTGGAACTAGCTGCCAACGCTAGGCTCTGCTAAATTTAATCAAGTACAGGTTGCTCTGTCATTTCTACCATTTTGGGCCACAGGTAGAGCTGGGCGATAAGGAGAAAATCAAATATCACGATATTTATGACCAAATACATCGATGTCGATATTGTAGGGTTGACTATTTGTGCTTTCACATTGACAGTTTTGATAAACAATCACCAATAATGTGGATATAATGACTTAAGTGGGTAAAGGAAAACAATAAAACAGCTAGTAAGTCTGGTAAGTTCAGAAAATAAGGCAGCCTTTAAAAACCAGGAAAAGACAACACTTGAAGACGTTAGAAGAAAAGAGCAGAAGCTCATGCCTTTGCATTCACAGGCAGGATAATAAAACAAGCCACGCAGGACCATTAGCCCACACACAGGAACTTTTGTTGAGGTGCCCTTGTGCACAACAATAAAAAAAAAAAAAAAAAAAAAAAAAAGATGAATTACTAAAAATGTAAAAGATAGTGACTTGCCCCTTGAGAAAGATTTTGTGGTGAAGGCATACACAATTTAAAAGACCAAAAGTCCTGCTCCAACTCACAATGTGTGTGCTGGGATGGGACATGTTAGCTAACATGCCTGCAAACTATTCAACAGGTTTTTGCCCTGATATATTTATTTTTACCAGAGAAACTGTGGGAGTGTGTGAAACTGCATAGCTAAAACACTAGCTTTCTCCATTTTGGATGCTACTTTGTGACCAAGGGAGTCTCTTCACAACTGGAACCTCCTATGGCTCCATTTGGATGCTAACAAGCACTCACCCACCATTAGCATTCCATTGACTGCCATTCATTTTGACGTCACTTTGACAGTGAATAACTTTACATCTGAAGCATTTAAAGACCCCATGTCCATCGTTTATTTCTAAAGAAACAACAATGTATAAAAGGCTCCATTACCTTGTACCACACGTTACTGACACGATTGTGTCATAACCACGCAACTTACTGTCGCATAGTAGAGGAATTACTGTATAGTACAGGAGAAGCTCCTGGCAGTTTCGACTTACATTAGCTGTTTAAGTTTAATTACTAATGTTAACTAGCATTTTAGTTAGCATTAATTAGCCTGTGTCCACGTCATCTCCGTACATATACCTACGCTCTCCGTCTCTGCAAGATTGGGAATGATTGAGATTTCTCTTGGCACAGCTACCAGAAGACTTACAACTTTCAGACACGTTGCTCACGTCACATCTACGTCGTCTCTCTCAGTTGGAGGCTGCGCAGTAACGCTCAGCGCTCACCGGAAAAGTGCTTCTAATATCCTCCACTGGTCTCCGTCCAGAGCAACGGGATCTGTTGGTCCAGTTAATATACCGTCTATATTTGTGACGACCCCTTTGAAAATCAACTCTGTGAAAACTTCGTTTTTCACGTGTACAACCGAGGGCCATTATACCCATATTTAAATAATATCACGTCTCCATCTTGTATATGAAAGTCAGCTTTGGAATGGCCATGACACCAATGCATCAAATCACCCCTAGTGGGTCTGTTAGTAAGGCTTATTACAGTGTTTAACTGGGGTTGTTTCTTCTACCTGGAAATACCAGATCAACTGCTCTCAAATCAATCTCACAATTACTGTTGATTTTGCAGAAAATAAATGAAGTAAACATGTACATTTCAGGAGAGTAATTTAGAATGGCCAGTTATACAGGAAAAACAACAGACCCATCTGGTCAATCCACCTATCACTCTGAATTCACTCTCGCACAATGCCACCCTGTTATAAAACTTTGGAACATTGCATCTTGCCTACACAATAAAACCCACAACACAACACCAGATCAGAACACAGTTTAGCAGGGCAGAATGGGCCACAGCTCTCCCAGGCTACACCGTCTTCCTGTGCTCATATTAGGAGTCTAAATAACTGTTCTACACAACCAGAAAATGAGGTGGAAACACTCCCGTAGAACTCCCAATCTGATTGGACAGACACTGAAGAGGCTTGGGTTTCTCTCTAAGGGGGTTGGTTTTGTTTTGTGTAAGTGAGGCCTTGTAGAGCACGTAAACACTGGTCCTTTTCCATCGTGAGGGCGGACCGCTTGCTTGGAACCTTCTCTGTCCCACAAAGACTGGAGGAGCGTAAAAAGGCAAATACTGAACTTACTCCCACCTTCACCCATTTTGCTACTTGCGCTGTTGCACATTTCAAATGCAACGATTCCCAGGTTTACCTTTGCTCGCTCCCTTAAGCTCAACCTGACTGAACGCAGCGTTTCCCTTGGGTTGATCCCCCATAGTTTATTTCCCAGTGATCATTTTTATTTACTTTTGCACCTAACCTTACCAATATTGGTCTCGTAGAGCCAGGAGTATTTCCTCTCTGACAGCCAAGATGAATCAAAGCCTGTCCTCCTGTGCTTGTCGGGGCAAACACTGAACGGTCAAAGCTTATCTTATTCCCTGCATCCGACTGCGTGACACTAAAAAAAGTAAAAGTATAATAAAATGTGCATTCTTAAGCATAGAGACAATTACGCATGGGAAGGAAGCAATGAGGCCAACAAATTTAGCAAATTTGACAAACCAATAATGCTCATCAAAAACATGCTACCACCCATAATGATAAGGCTATTACTAACTGTGGAACTGGGTGTCTTCTATACATACAACATCAACACTGCATCTCCCAAGCAACAAAACATGTATTATGAGTGGAGATTTAACCGTGGAACACGGAGATGAGAAGGGTATGTAAGGACTTATCTAACTCTGGGGGATACGGTGAATAAGCTCAAGTCCTAATAAGTCGGCGTGTTCCTTTAAAAGTCAGACCGTATACATCCACATGTAGTATGTCCAACTACATTACTACATTTCAAAATACATTTACTGTGATGACAGAGCATGCTGGCATTGTGAATTAACAGAGTATGGTTACAGAGAGAGCACTCAGGGGTGGTTATTGTGATCAAGGCAATGAGGTTCAGGTTCTGGTATTAGCAGAGCTAATCACTTAGGAATGTCCTTATGCAAACACAGAGCTTCCATATTACTATAAATGAGGATCAGCCAAACACTGAGCTCCACATTCTGGTGTTCTGCTTGTCTACACATGTCTAACAGAGAGGGGAGGGGAAAGGGGCAAATCTCTGCACCTAAAAGGTCATTAAAACAGAGCCCAACCCACCAAAATATTTCTCCCAAGTCACAATATCTAAAAGAACCACCGATGAGGAAAGGAGGTCACTGACGTAGTTAGAGGTTAATAAATGTCTTATGCATTCATTAGGCTATAACTTTTGACTTAATACTGTTGCCCAATGTTAAAGGAATAGCTCTAGTATGAAATCTAAATGTACATGCTTTGTAATGAATAAATTCTCAAACTCACTGAATGAAGCGGGAGTCTCCAGTTTGTGATTCACTGAATCGTTCACTAAATTAGGTGGAAGTACGCTTCCACTGAATTTGACTCAAAGAATTACTCCACTTCAAATTTTAAATATGCACGTGCCTTTCAAAAGGTCTTTGACAATCAATCGCCCTGCCTGGTTGGATTCGGTCAAGATTTCAGGAACAACGCCCCCATTTTTCCCATCAGTATGCTCCAAACCAGAGATTGCGTTGATCGAATCCATTGACTGAACAATGACGAAAAAATCTCAAGTTGGGTCCACGGACCACGTATGTAATCGCGCCCAAGAGTCATTTGTCACGTCACATACTCGAGGTAAGGCAAACTGGTTCAGAGTCACTTGTCATCCCACAATATTCCTTCACCTGCTAATAAATCAGCAGTGTAATCATGTATTCTTAAACTTGTCATTTGAGCGGTTGCAGTATTGCAAATAATGTACTTGGTCATAGTCAGGTCATAGTGAACATACTGACTTTTGCTCACAATACTGTATTCAAAAGCAGTTTGTCAACTTGGGCAAATACATCAACTCTGACTTCATCTGAAATACTGCCAGCCTATCATCTGTGGGCTTAAGGAGCCTGGAGGAGAACCAATGAAATGGTCCACGTCTAGCAAAAGTGTCAATCTTGTTTTGGGTAGCACTGTTACCTCCTCTTTGCTCTCTTTTGGCACAATTTGTCGTTGACCGAACGGTTTGTTTAAATATGCACCTTACCTAGCAGTAGTAGGCTGCACATGTGTTATGTGTAGGGCTGGGCAATATAGCGATATTATATTTATATCCTGATATGAGACTTATATTGTCTTAGCTTTTGGTTATATAGTAATATGGCTTAAGTTTTTGCCTGTAACCACTTACTCATATCCACATCACTGATGATTATTTATCTAAAATCTAATTGCGAAGATATTTTGTTAAAGCACACATTGTCAAGCCTACAACAGTGTCATAGTATCCACATCAGGGTATTTGGTCAGGAATGTCGTGATATCTGATTTTCTCCACGTCGCCCAGTCCTGGTTGTGTGTACACCTTCCTTAATTCAACGTTTAGTTTGCAACTCTTTAATGAACAATATAATGTTAGCAGGCCAGGATTTAAAAATGTCAGTGCAGCCCTGACGCCCAAAGGCATTATCTGCTGCAGCACAAAAGGTGTTGAGTTTATTCCTCCATTTGAATATTTGTTCAAAAGCCAGTAATACGAGCTGCATGTTTAACCCTCATGGATGTTTAAAGGTTTGCTTCAACTTGTTTTTTTTCATGCCAGGGCATTTTGTTCAAAAGTTACCTAGAATACAAAAGTGCTGGAACAATTAATTCATGGTTTGATGCATAGCTCCTTAAAATCCACTATGGTGGTCTTTTGCAACGTAAATCAACTAGTTTCAGGCAACTTCTTGTAGTTACTTTCCTACACCTTTTGGGGGTGAGAATTCTCTAATTCCAATTTCTTAATGACTTAAAACGGTCTGTGCACCTTAACCCTACTGTGTAAAATGTCATAATGCCTTTAAAAGTGTGGATAGACTCACTTTCACAGATAATTTTAGTGTTCTCCCAAATGTCGATTCAGTAGGTGGGGACGGAAAAGTGGGTGGGGTGAGACTGGCAACCTCAGTCGTCTCCCTGCATGTCATTTCAGTGTGCGAGTGTTTTAAATATAGGTGAAATAACAGTTCATTAAATCCTAGTTTATAGACTTGCTCTGTGGGAGGAAAGTGATAGTGTCTCCGTTACCAGCAGTGGGTTTTCAAATCAACCGACGTTTTATTAAACTCTCTCTCTTACCCTACAATTCCTTCTGAGTAGTTCCTGACTTTCCACGGCGTGCCCGTGAAGCCATCATAGCGTCCTGTGTTGGAGCTGGAATTGAATCCATAAGTGCTAGCTTTGTTGTCTCTTTTCCTTTTGTTGGGGTGTCCATCCGTCTGCCCCCTACAAGGCACAGCGACCCCGCTGCCCTGCTGCTGGCCCCCTTCACCAACACCGCCCCTGCCACCGGCTCGGTTGTTGTGGTTGCTATTAGTTTCCAGTGGTATAAAGTCCCGCTGTGCCGTTATTTTCCCGTCCCCCATTGAGGTCGACATCCCCTGAGTCCTAGCGTCACTGCTGCCGGTGTTCGAGTCAAGCGCCCCGTTTCTGCGGGCGAGAACGGCTCCCGACGCCCCGTTGACGATCGCTTTCAAGCTAGACGTATTCTGAGATCCAGTGGTGTAGCCGTTATTTACGTGTAAATACCCGAGCCCTTGTGTCGTCTCCCAAATCTGCATCCACAGGTTGTTAGCAGGTCCACGTTGTTCTGGTTGAAACCAGGCGATTCTCGGATCCATCAAACGACACTGTAGGCAAGCCGGCCCCCCGCCCCACCACCGAGCAGTGCTCAGCTCGTGTGCAGCTAGCCAGGTCGCTAGCTAACGTTAGCTAGCCTGCTATAGCCTCGTTATAGCTGTCGCTAGCTGTGGTTCTTCGCTGCCCGTTACTTCTACAATCTGGTATTAAAAAAAAAAAAAAAAACGTTCCTTAGTAGTGACGACACACAGGTGTCAACAAAAATCATCCACAGGATATAAGACAAGAATGTGCGTCAAGTGTTAAAAAATTGTAGCTTAAGCCAAAGTTCAGGTTGAAGGCTGGAGAAACGTGCAGCAACTGCTTGTCGGAGTGGCTCTCTGACCCTTTCCCCCTGATCGTGGGTCCCTCAATGGCGGAGTGTACGGTGCTGTTGCGCATGCGCGGAGCGAGTGAAAAAGGGGCGGAGAATTTGTGGTTACGCAACAGGCAACTGTTTTTTTGTTACATAACGTGTCATCAAAGTGAAATGGTACACGGATTTACATCGTAAACCAGTTTTATTTATTTATTTTTTGCCAAATGCTACGTTATAAGAACAGAGGATAACTGATGACTGTACTAATAACCGGATTATAGTTTACATAGCAATGTATTCTTCATAGTCCAGGATTTGACCCACCTTTTTAGTGTGAATTTGACACAAAACTCCCATAATGTAAATGCACAGTATATTAACGTTACTAGGTTAAAAGGCTTACCGGTAACGAGGCAATAAACAATTAGAATAGGGCTATAACTAACAATTCGTGAGCTTAGAATTATAAGGTTCTATCTCCGTTTAGGGTAGTTCTGAGATATTGAGCATCAAAGTTTTTACATCCCAGCTATTTTGTGAGATGGAACCTTTTTATTTTATTAATAACTAAGAAAATATTTTTTTACAAAAATAACACCACACAGGCATTAATAAACACCTAAGGGATCAGATTATGTCAAAAACTCAATTTTGGCCAAAAGTGGAGATAGAACCTTATAATTCTAAGCTCACGAATTACTTCCACTATCAATTAATCTGTCAATTTGGGGGGAGTATTAGATTCATTTTGGACTACAAAATGTTGACAAAGCGTTGTTCTTGCCAACGCACAGTCTAAAACCTAAAGATATTTAATTTACAATGATGTAACATATCCTCACATTTGAGAAGCTGGAACCAGGAAATTGTGTGCATTTCTGCTAGAACCAGTTGTCTGAAGTTATTTTTCTGTCAATCTACTGCACTAATTCCAGTCTTTAAGCCATTGTGCAGTGGGGGTCAAACATAACTGTTGTCTTGCTGCTTATTTTATTTTAAAATACCATTCCTTATATGTAGTAGTGATATTGAGCATCACACATAAATACTGTTCAGTAGCTGTCATAGTTTAAGTACCTTTTTACTGACGAGGACATTTGGTAGATTACAAATTCCAGAAATACTAGTCCAGTCCAGAGATTGTTCATTTGATGCAAAGGAAAACACTCAAATAGTATAAGAAACCAAGATTTATTTCAAAAAAGGCATTCATTCCCAGCCCAATGACATAATCTCCCTCAAATGTATCTTTGAATTATTTATTTTTTTTATCAATGATTTACAATGTTATTAACATTTCCTTGAAAAGACATGGGAATTTACCATTTACTGCATTTATTAGGGCCAATGAGTTTACTTTGTCACCAACTCAAAGCATGATAAAACTGTGGTTCCGGTTAGGGTTAGCTGTCCAGTTGTGTAGAACCGGAGAACAGCAATTGTGGATGCTGACTGACCATTGCAAGTTATTGGTGTTAGCAGCACCCAATCTAATCTCACTGTTGGAAATTACTTTACAATGTTACTGAGAAGAATTGTTTTAGCAGAACGTTGGCTGCCACGGTGAGTTGCAGTTCACAGAAATACCACACTCCATGCAGAAGAGTGGTGCTTGGCAGTGTGCAATTAATGCTAAGAAATGTGAGGTGGAGGAAGCTTAGAGGTAGAGAATATGTGTGTATTTCTTAAGGCTAATATGTCTGTCTCGATAGATTTTAATATTATCACAACCTTGGCAGTGAGCGTACCAAACCCTTTCAGCTTAGTAAGTGACTGAAATTATGTAGTCTTTTTTTTCTTCTCTTTAAGCATGTCAAATTCATCCTCAACAAATTTATGATTTTCTATTACACAATATCCATAATACACATACAAAATCTTCTCTTTTTCATGACTTAACTGATACTAGGGCCTGTAATGTAGAATAGCTCTGCCTCCCACTAGGGCTTTGACTCCAAACTTCGTCATTCAAATATAATTTGAATATTACAAAAAAAAAAAAGATATTCAAATGAATATTAGGCAGCCCTTAAAGTGATGGTTCGGAGTAATTTCACCCTAGGGTCCTTTGCACAATGACCTCGAGCCAAACACCCCCCCCAGAAGCTTTTTTCACCTGGGTCGAACATTGGGAGAGTTAGCGTAGAGCAGCGTTATCAGCTGAATAGCTTAGCGCAGGGGCTAATGGATCCAGTGATGTATCTCGTAAATGACTCCGCTAATAATGCCTGAAATGATACCAAACTTCTACACTAGTACAAATGGGTTATTTACTCATAAAACGATGGATTGTAAAGTTTGTAAGTACACCACAAGTGTATGTAAATAACACTTGCCTGCTGGCTTCTGCTCTCTGCTGCTGCTACCGGCAGTAAGACGAGTGCTTAGGGCCGTCTACAAATTAAAACACCGAAAGAGATGCAACAAAAATATTTATTAATTTAATGATTAAATAAGGTAATGTCTCCAAACTTACCTCAATTATAACTTGTCTCCTGCTAGTTATACTACAGCAATTACTTAAAAAAAAGGGTTAAATGAATAAATATTTTTGTTGCATCTCTTTTCGGTGTTGTAATTTGTAGACGGCCCCAAGCACTCGTCTTACTGCCGGCAGCAGCAACAACAGCAGCAGAGAGCAGAAGCCAGCAGGCAAGTGTTATTTACATACACTTCTGGTGTACTTACAAACTTTACAATCCATCGTTTTATGAGTAAATAACCTATTTGTACTAGTATAGAAGTTTGGTATCATTTCAGGCATTATTAGTGGGGTCATTTACAAGATACATCACTGGATCCATTAGCCCCTGCGCTAAGCTATTCAGCAGATAATGCTACTCTACGCTAACTCTCCCAATGTTAGACCCAGGTGAAAAAAAAGCTTCTGGCGGGGGTGTTTGGCTCAAGGTCATGGTGCAAAGGACCCTAGGGTGAAATTACTCCAAACCATCACTTTAATATTCAAACCTGTTATGGGCATTATTTTTTGTAAATGTGTTTGCTTGTAAACGTTTTCGCTACGTTTTCAATTTCAAAATGTAACTACATGTCGCGGCAACGCACGTCGCTGGCCGTGGCTTGCGTTTAATCCAGGGTCTGACTTTTAATTTAAAAAAAAAATAAAAAACAGTCGTGGCAGTTTTTCTTCTGTAAACATCGTCTGCCTATTGACATTGACTGATACACTGCCCTCTGGTGGATCTAAAACTTACCAATATAGGTCTTACTGAAGGCATTTAATTGTCAAAATATTATTAATAAATATTTGAATATATTCGAATATTAATATTAATGAACAAGTCAAAGCCCTACTTCCCACCCCTTGTAGCAGAACTGCAAACTTCAATGTTTGGCCCATTGAAACGGGACAAAATTAAGGGCACACATGTCAAGACTTGGCGTCACCACTCCTGATCTCTGAAAAATGTTACTATGGGGCATGAAATTAGACAAATTCAACTCTGACAAGCATTTTGGGGGATATTTATCAACTAAGGGAGCAAAAATAAAAACCTAACTAATGACTAATATCAGATTTCACTCCAACTTTCTTCACAACAAATAAACTTTCACATCACCAAGTGAAATAGTTAATCATTATTTAGAGAATATTAACATTGAAACCAGCAAAAACAGATGGTTTACTACCAACATAATAAATACTTGGTGGTTTCACAACCACATTCTGTTTCGTTCTATGCTCCTGCTAGCAGGTCCAAACCATACAGCTTCAACTGTCTGCAATGCCAAGTCGTTAATTTTTGACCACCTTCTCCAGATAACCAATAAATCTTCTCAGGTTGACTTTGATGTTGTCAAGCACACATAGCTGCTGGGGGCTGTACTTGCCTTTTCCTTCTTTACGAATCTAATAGAAAAAGAAAACAATTTATTATTAACAATGTAAAAAATATATATATACACCTTATAGGAAAGATAAGAAAGTTTGTATTCTTGTTTATTTTTTTTAATACAAGGGGACATTATGGTTTATTAAAATCTGTATTCCCCATTGTAAGCAATACAAGTGAGAGAAAACTAAATGTTAAAGCGCCCATATTATGCTCATTTTCAGGTTCATAACGGTTTTTTAAAGTTGTACCAGAATAGGTTTAATTTTCAAAAAACACCATATTTTTGTTGTACTGCACAGCTCTCTCTCACTGCTGCAGCTCCTTTTCACCTGGTCTCTGTTTTACCTACAGAGTGAGACCTCTTTTCTTCTGTACTATCTTTGATTGCACTTGCACACGCGCAGTAGCGCAGATGTACATCAGATGTCCGCTAGCTAGCTCTATAGACAGTAAAAGAAAGCCGGTTTCTCCAACTTCGGTCAGTTACAGGATTAGCTGGGAGACTTCTAAACAAGGGTGCACATGTAAGTAGTTATTTTTGTAGATTATGGTGAATTTATGTGTTGTAGCAGTGCTTTGCTATTGAGAACGACGCTAACGCTAGCACGCTAACGCTAGCACGCTAACGGTTGCGGTTAGCCAGCTCGTTTCGGCTTGTGACGTAGAAAGCCGTGCAGATTTTGAACAGCTCACCCGGAGACTGAAGGCAGGATGCATTCATAAACCGTATCTCACTCTAAACAGCATGGATGGATTTTTTTCAAAGTTTGTATGCGTGTGGAAGCACCAGAGACACAAAATAACAGCCCAAATCCCAGAAAAAGTGATTTTTTCATAATATGGGCACTTTAAGCAGTGGGAGGGATGGGTTAATAATCCTGAAAACATATTTGGAAATTGTGAAAAAACAACAAGAACAGTGTTCAGTAAAAAGAAATAAGTCTCTGGTACCTTGGCCTTAAAGACGGGTTGAAGTGCCTTCAGTGCAGGTAGTAACTGGATGTTTTTGGCAGCTGTCTCCGCCTCGTCTCCATCTGCAAAAACATCAAACAAGGCGTCCAGGGCTTCTCCGTTCACAACCAGGTCAGCATCCCTTGTGGCAACTTGAAGTAAGGCGTTGCCAATCATCTGTGGGAGAAAAGTTACTTAGAGGAAGAACAAATATTCCAACAGTAGAAAAGAGAGAAAGACTATACCTGAAGGGTTTCAGCAGTGCCCTTCTCTTTGGCCAATGTGCTGCCAGTGATGCCCAGAATGGCGACGGCGTTGACCCTTACACTGACAACATCGCAGCGGGTGGCTGCTTCGCTCAGGCTCATCAGCTGCTGGGGGGTCATACACTAACAAAAACAAAAACAACCACACAGTCAACAGTGTTTAGTGTGAACTGGCGGTAGATTTTTCTTCTATGTTGCCTCTGTATTTATTCAGCGCTCTATTTATTCAGTCGACACGGTTAACAAACATGGACGTAGGTTAAAAGGAGCCCTCCATTGCACGGCTTGTAACAACAGTCCATAATGTGTGCTTTCCAAAGTCTAAAAAGAAAGTAACCCCCTGATGATGTCACCAGGGTCATCTCAGCTTGGACTTAAACATTGTTAACGGACATCCTGCATCACAAACTCAAGGTGTGGTGTTTGAAAGGTGTGGACATTTACCAGGCAGGATAAGTCTAACTAAAGATGCTTTTGAATTGCATTATGGGAAATGTAGGGACCATCATTCTTTTTCAACTAGACCCATATACTTGGGACTAAAATCTGCTGCAGACATTGGGATCATTCTTTTTATTTATTCTGTCCTTTGTGAGACCCACGACTTTACGGTAGAATATTAAATTGCCAGAGTAACCCTTTTACATGACCTATCAATGCAGATGTTTAAAATCACCAAAGGAAAGGCTAAAGACGGATTGGGGTGTATTCTGGGGTGTATTCTGTACCTGGGAGATATTTTTGAAGGCAATCATCTGTAAAAGAGACCGCATGGCGCTGATGACGGCCTCTAGGAACTCCTCATCTTTGGGTATCTCTGAAACGTGAGAAAGTAAATTCTACCAAACAGATACGTGCTTGAACATTGCAACTCTATACTGCTGCAACTCATCATTCTAGGAATACACATGCATTTGTCCACATGATTATACAGCGATTTTCACTTTTCACCACAATTTGGTTTTCCAAACCTGGAATCAAAGTTAGTATTTTGCCTATATCTGTGTGTTTTAGTGAAAAATATGTCTTATGACTTATGTGCTGTATTACAATATGACATAAATGTGAGACCTGCTGCACCAAAAACCAGCGTGGACAGGTGCTGCGCTGCTCCCTGCAGGGCTGCCGGCCCTCCCAGAGATTCGGCGTCCATGGTGGAGAGGATGCTGTGGAGGCACGTCAGCGCCCGGGACTGCACACGCTGTATCCTAAAAGGATAACCGAAAAACAATGGCTTTTGTCGTAGAGAAGTGAGACTTCTTCAAGGGTTTATCAGTGTGGAGGAAAATAAAACCCACTCCCTACAAAATGCATATGATATTTGACAAAGATACCGTAAACACATTATAAACTGACGGTTTAGTTGAAGAAAAGATGAGAAGTGTGAGGATTACTTTTTTATCAGGCCTCTCCAGGAGGAATTCTGATGGCACACCTCCATGGCTTCCTTTCTGGGGAACTCAGTCTTTTTGAGGACCTTAAGTCAAAAAAAAAAAAAAAAAAAAAAAAGAGAGATATACCTACAATCATCTTTATACCATTTGGTGTGGATACATTCCAATGTGATTGGGGCAGCTCGGCTCCAAGGGCATGGGTAATGATCATCGTTACTCATTGCCAGAGTGACTCGCTGAGCATATTCAAATTGTGCTCTCGCGAGAACTCTGGATTTCCAGGGTATAAAAGAGAGAGGTCTCTATGAAACTACACAGCTAAGTCATTTGATCAGTTCAGCCTGGGGTAGAAGATGGGTGGGGTTCACCGCATAATCCGAACCATATTTTAGGGTTTTTAATTATAGTTAAATTACATTCACGTGCTTGTCTAAACATTCTGACACTGTGATGAACTCCTCCTTTCTTATAGCTGTCGACCGACGCCGATATGAGGGGTTTTTGATAAAAGTAGTCAAGGTATTTGCCTTCTCAGGGATGCTGTGGTTGATCAAGGCCCCGTGGACCTCAGCTGACAAACACAGTGGAGACATAAGATTGGACACTCCATCACAAAGGCCATCCGGACCCATGTCGCTTTCATCGCTGCTCGACTCCTCCTCCCACTCGTCGTCAGAAGGGTCTTAACAGACACATACATAGAAACGGATCAGGGAAACAAGACACACCCTGTTTCTAGACACTCAACTGAACTCATTTGACTTGTTTCTTGTTAAAAATAGCCTTTTTTCCGATATGCCATCACAGTGTGACATGAAATAATGTTGATAAAAAAATAAAAAAGTGCCTGGGGTCAGCGCTGCTGTCTGTGCCCACAACACTCACCGTCTGAGCAGCACATGTTGACGATGATCTCTAAGGACGTTTGCTGGGCTGTCAGCAAGGCCGTTGCCTCCCTCAGCTCCTCCTTGTCCCTCTGGACAAAAACAAGCAGCCATGTGAGTCAACATCCTACCAAAACGATGACTGTTAGCACTGTTATCACCCAGTCACCCAGAGTTCAGCTGCTCTCCACAAAGAAGGGAACTATTTCTACTGTCCATGTGCACTTTTTGAACGGTGAAGCGAAACCTGCTTCGAGCGTGTCACTTTTGAAGGGAAAATTAGGTTTGTTAGGTCTGTGTGTGTGTGTGTGTGTGTGTGTTTGGGTTTGTTTGGCAGTGTTGTGACAGAGAAACGTTTTCCATGACTGTATAATTACACTGCTAAACTAGCTAAACCAAAGCTTGGATCGAGATAACCCCGTTGTGTAACCTACAATATTATTGTATTTTGGAACGTCACCGTGAATGTCACCCGAAATCCTAAGGGCTCCGTTTGTGACCGAGACGAGAGGGACAGCTCTGTCTCGATAAGGTCAGGTCTGGGAACTGTCAGCGAGGTGGAAGGCAAAAGCTGGTTCCCAGCTGAACCTTGCCGGGTGTCCCAAATCTCTCCCCCTCCCACCCCCCCGAATCCGACAGTTTGTCTGCTCTGTCAGTCTGGCTCGCACTCCAGGGCGACTCGTACGCCACATCTTCAACTGGCATGAACATGCTCCTCCGACAACACAAAACTAGATCACTTTGTCGCCATAAACACAGACCACCGTACATGTCACATCCTCAATTTTACAGCATTTATAAACGGAGGGTAAACTTCTCACCTACAAGAGCCTTGGCAATCCATTTCCGTCAATGATGTTTTTAATGAAAATTAGATAGCTGTTACGTGTAAACTGGGGAGACACAGCATTTCATTATTATTTTGTCCTTGAAATAAATGTGGACTATATGTATACAACTTCTAGGAGATGGTCTTCAGTTCAGAATGGTCCTTAACTTGACTTAAAAAGGTAGCAAAAAGTACCAAATGTAAAATCCCAGACTACAATCATGGCTATCCAAAACGCCCACCCTCAAGCAATGAATCAGCCAATAGCAGGCCTCCAAAGTTGTTGTGTCACGGCTGCGTCGCAGCTTCATGTACACCTCATCTTGATTCCTACCTATCATACATTCTATCCAATATATATCCTACGATATATTGTAGCAAGGGGAAAGCTTATACAAAAAACTGATGATGACGTATGGGACAAACAGCTTTTACATATGCATACAGTATTACATAAACATACATAAATACCTGTGTAATTAATGATTTAGGACCACCGAGCAGGACATTTTACAGTTGAAAAATAAGCTTCTCAATGCTCTCTGGTGGACAAACTATATAATGGAGTCACTTTCTAAGAGCCCTCAAACACATCACTGCAATTTCTTGTTACTTATCAGCCGACGTAATGCACCAATTTTGATGTATATGTAATAAGTTAATATCAGACAATATATCAGCCCGGCCAATTGCTCTTTACAAGAACAGAAGCATGCAACCGACAGTGACACACAGTTCATGATCTCTCTGACGAGTGGGATTTACTGTGTTTGAAAGGTCAACTTGTATGGCCAGAAGGGCTCACAACCGGATGTATGCATAAAGAGGAACAGCAACATGTAGAGTACTATATGAGACACCACTTACAGGCAAAAGGTCAGAGAAGTCGTTATCAACCGTCACAGCTTTTCCATTCCTCTTGCGTTGAGGTGGTGCTTCCTCCTCCTCCTCCTCGTCCATCTCCGCCACAGCGAGCTCTCCTGCAGCTTGGTGTTCTATGTCTGCCGCTGCTGGCGTGTGTCTGTGACGACCCTCTTCTGCCTGTCTGAGTTCAGGTATCAGTGTACCTGTGTCCAGATCCAGGCACTGTGACAGGGTGGCCACCACAGCGTTGAGGGTCTGGGCCTGACGGGCAGCTGGCAAACTGCCCTTCATGTTCCACAGGGTCCCTGAGTGATACAGCAGGCAGACCCCCAGGAAGGGGTACAAAAACATTACAGTTGCAGTATTTATCGACTGCAGTTCCTCCTCCTTTTGTTCCTTAAATGTACAAGCAACTTCTGTCCACAGAGGGCTTTTCATTGTCACTTAATGGTAGTAAGTTACAGTTTTGAATAATTAAAAAGACAAATTGTACCTGCAGCCAATGTCCTGAGGAGAGTGTGTGTCATGCCTGGCTGAGATGTCAGCAGCACGTTCTCCACGACTCCAAGCACAGCGGTGTTGATGCTACATAGCAGCTCTGGGTTATCCTCAGTCACAGTGTGCAAACAGTGGGCTGGCCAAGCACAAAGAAGAGAGACTTACAAACTGTTTTCTCACACTTAGTTACAGGTCAGGCTTGACTCAGGCCGTACTGTCAAGCAGAAGAAAGAAAGACCTATTTGAAAGGACAGTTTCTGTATAGTAATAGCTATTACAGGACATTTGCAATGTGTGTTATGTCAATGACCAGTTCACGCGTTCCAGAGCTGGGTGTGGAAGCTTTATTTACACATTGTCATCACAACAAAAAGGTTGAAACGTCACACATAATATCTATGAATATTAACAATAATAATCATGCAATATCATATGCAACGTGTGGCCATGAGTTTAGTGTTTGGAATTTACAACAAAAAATGAGAACAACTATATTGTGAATTCAGCTGCATTTAAACACAGTATAGGTGATCACAGAGAGGGGGAACAGAAAAGAGGTTTAATGGGCTGTCTCCCTCCCTTGCTTGCTTTTCTCCTCACTCTCTCTTAATGCCACCAGTCGATCACAGGAATAATGTGGAACCATTGCCAGGAATAGTGGCTTGCACCACCTGCCCATATATGCATATGCGTCCTCTTGCCCATGCAAGACACCAAAGAAAAACCAGGTACCAACACAAAACCAAACCTCTCCATAGCGCTATTAGAGGTCCAGAACTCCACAGGGAACCTTTAATGTTAGTGGGGATCTAAATGTCAGTGCTGCTTGGAGGTACATACACTTTTACGGCAACAGGACCTGGTCCAGCAGGAATGGAACTCTGTATGTCCTGTCGTGATATTTGGGCAAAGACTGAGGTGCGTCATGAATAATATATCTTGGCCAGCGAGGACGTACACACATCTTTATGAATCAATTATGACTACAAATTAACAGTATATTGATTGACCTACCAGCAGAAATGGCCAGTTCCATGTTGTGTGGGTGTCTCTCCAGACACTGGACAACCATATCCAGGAGACCCGATTTGTTGAACACCGACAGCGACTGGCTGCTGCACTCACTGAAAGGACAACGCAATATGACGGACCGATGTAAGACAATTAACAATGTACACACCAACAGACATCAAGCATCATCTTTGCGCGATTAATGACGGATAATGGCAGCAACAGTGTCAAAAAAGTGGGCTCGTGACTATAAGATGAACTAACAGTGCAATTTTCTGGACTGGAGAAGAAAATCTATGTGGAGTGATGTACTGTATAAGATGAGGACAATGAATCTTTACTTAGGAAAGTTGAGACCAACTAGCCTCATGAGATACTAGCTAGCCAAGGGTAGATGACTGGTGAATCGGGGCAGCTCCCAGGGAAGAAACTGCGTGTGACGATGGAACGAGTTGTAGGGTGTCAAAGAAAACACTGTTTGCTCAATACAACATCTCTTGAAAAACAAAAAAAGGTCAAAAACACACTGGTGTAAACCAGCTTGCGCAACCTCTTGGCTTACCATAGATTCCACAATAGGTTCACAGCCTCGTTGGCAACATCCTCCACTGCATTCTTCTGGTCTTTCATTGGCACAGCGTCGCTGTCAAAACCGGCACAGCTCTGCAAAGAAAACAATCGCTGGGTTGCAGGTGACAACAAAACCACGAGCGAACAGGCATCAACTTTTGAACCTTAAGATGTTAACCCAGTGTTAACAAAAAAAAAAAAAGTGTGTGTGTAAATCACATATTTAAAATGACTTCAGTTCATTACCCAGTCCCTCCAGAAAAACACCATTATACAATCGCATAATTCAATGCATAATCAGCCAAAATCCGCATATTGATGCGGGGGGCCGCTTTTTTTTCAAATTGCCAATTTCCACGCAAAATATGCGGGGCTTGCATGATTTCATAATCCCCGCATTTTCGTTGCAAAAAAGTGCCATATATCTTAGCAGAAAGTTGAAAAATGTTGCGTTTACTTCACACAAGAGCAGCCATTTCCCCCTGTTGCCATGGGAACGTTATGAAGTGATGTAATTATGCGACGTTAACATAATCAAAAAGCAGGGCGTTGGGGGAAATTTTTTTTTTTTTTTTTTTTTTCCTTTCTCATCAAACCGCAGTTTTTGCAAGTTCCCGCAATTTCATCGCATGAAATTGCATAAATATCCCACATATTCCATTGCATTTCTTAGAAAACGTGCCGCATAATCAAGGATTTTTGCCCGCAACAATCACAAAAAAAACTTTTCTGGAAGGACTGGTTAATAAAAATATAGCTCAGGGGGGGGGGGAATTAAACATATTTAAAATGACTTCAGTTCATTACCGTTTATGGTTCAAGACACCTATTGATCTTGCCCACTGGTCTACAGCGAGCTTGGATCTGATGCCAGAAGTCAATGTGTTTGAGTGTAGGTGCAGCGATCGTCTCTAAGCTGGGAATGTCTTTGCTCTGGAATGACACCCTAATTGCTGAGCATGTGGTAGCGTGCTGTAACAGCCTGCTGATGAGGAGGAACTGAAGTGATGGGGTGAGCTAAAAGCGGCGGCGAAGTCTCACCTCTCTAAGCAGTGCTGTCAATGGAGTCATGACGTCGTGCTTTACCATGTCCTCGCACACCTCCTGACCGCCACATGCACTCAGGTTCCTGTCAGGGACACGGACACACACACACACACACACACACACACACACACACAGTTCAGTCGGAGGAGATTGGCCGTCGTAGACGCGGTTTGTGCGCACGCTTGTGTGGGGGTATATGAGAGGGATGGCCCGGGGGTGTCCTGAGAGCAGTGCTGGAAAAAGTATTCAGATCCTTTTACTTATTTAAAAGTACTAATGCCACACTGTAAAACAATACTCTTTTACAAGTAGAAGTCCTGCCTTGAAAATATTATTCAGTGGCCAGGTTAGCTCAGTTGGTAGAGCAGGTGCACATACAGTATCTCACAAAAGTGAGTACACCCCTCACATTTTAGTAAATATTTCATTATATCTTTTATATCTTACCCTTCACCATACCTGATTGGCATGGGGTACTTTCCATAAAATCATCTCTCAATGCAAATCAAACCAGCTATTAGGCTAACCGACATAAAACCATGGTGAAGGGCATGTGATGATGTGGGGCTATTTTAATTCCAAAGGCCAAGGGAACTTTATCAGGATGTATAGTATCCTGGATCCATGAAATAACTGGCCTTGAAAAATAAACATCTGCCTGCCTCTATGGGAATTTAACATAGGGGTGTACTCACTTTTGTTGCCAGCAGTTTAGACAGTAATGGCTGTGTGTTGAGTTATTTTGAGGGGACAGCACATTTACACTGTTATACAAGCTGTACACTTAATACTTTACATTGTGGCAAAGTGTAATTTCTTCACTGTTGTCCCATTAAAAGATATAATGAAATATTTACTAAAATGTGAGGGGTGTACTCACTTTTGTGAGACACTGTATATAGAGATTTACTCCTCGACGCAGCGGCCGCAGGTTCGACTCCGACCTGCGACCCTTTGCTGCAGGTCAATCCCCCTCACTCGCCCCTCTCATGTCTTCATCTGTCCTGTGAAAATGAAGTTGCGGTTGTGTTGACCGTTCTGCGCGGCAGTGCAAAGGATCATGGGACAATGGTTATTAACGGTTGCTGCCCTAGTTTAAGTGTGTAAATGATGTTCTGTTAGTGTTTTCGTTATGCATTTACATTACCTAGGTTTTAGTCTTGATATAGTGTTCATGTTTATTTACATTTGTTGGGTTACCAGGACTGATACACTGGGGTAGATCGATGACCTCTGTGTATCGAGTGGGTGTAGAAAATAAATAAACTTCTGGAGGTTTCAATATCTCTGGCTCTCTGACTTCTTCCACGTAGCTCGCTACAGTATGTAAATGTACTTAAAGTATTAACCCTTGTGTTGTCTTCGGGTCAAATTTGAGCCGTTTTTCTAAATGTCTATATCAGAAATATGGGTTTCTTTTTAACTACCTAATTTGGATGATTCCATACATTGCGCTTCGCAAGTACAACAAAAGATAGGAACTCTACTTTCATTGACTTTTGGGTGTTTTATAAAAAGAAAAAATAGCACATGAAAAAGAAAAGAAAAAATGTTTCAAAACCAGACTGAACATTGACATTTACCCTTCTAATTATCCTTCATTTAATATGAGTCTAAATAATTCATAATTTCTGCTTTTTTAACTCAAGAATTAGGTATAATTTCCTATAAATGGTGTACTGACCATGAATTCCAAAAATGATTGTAAAACTGGTAATGAGTTGGTGTTAGTGGTGTTTATAAATGGTAGTGAAAAGAACGGTTAAACGTCACACAGACAACACAAGGGTTAAAAGTAAAAGTACTCTATGCTGGAATATTCCTGACATTTGGGAAGCTGGAAACAATCAAAACAGTGTGGAAGCAGAGTGTTTAATCGGCTGATCATTTCAACAGCTGTACTTATAGGCCTCCATATTATTGGGTACTTTAATTTATAAGAAAACATCGTATTTTTTAAACTACATGTGTTTTGTGTGCAGAAACCTTAATTTGTAAAGTAAGTGGTAACTAAAGCGGTCAGATTAATGCAGTGGAGTAAAAAGTACAATATTTCTCTCTATATGTAGTGGAGTAGAAGTAGAGAGTGGCATGAACAGAAAGGACTCAAGTAAAGTACAAGTACCTCACATTTGTACTTAAGTACAGTACTTGAGTAAATGTACTTAGATACATTCCACCACTGCCTGAGAGTGACTACCTTATATTGAAATTAAGTACTGTATATAAGATAAGACTTTGTCTGTTCACACAGAAAATGTTCTTGCATCGTCTGCTCCAGCAGTCAACAGGTAACATTAAAAAAAACACACACACACATAAAAAACAAGCATCTGTGTGTTCACCCAACAATGTCTGACACACACACACCCACTAAAGGAATGGAAGAGTGTCTCCCACAATGAGACAGAGATTACATGTTCAGGTGGGGAGATAGGGAGCTAGTGCTCCTGATTAAGGGTTTCCTGGAGGACAACAGTCAGGACGGGTGTCTGAAACAAAAACGAGTGTTGACTGTGAAGAGGGCGATGGTGATGACAATGAGTGCTGTGTAGGGTCGTTTTGGGGGGTGAAACAAATGTAACATGTGAATATGTGATCAGATTCACACATATAAAAAACAAAACAATAAAGTGTATAATTGTATACAATATGTCATCAGACAAGTAATAACTTGAGCCACCGAATCACAAAAACCTAACAGCAGCTTTTTTCTTCTTACAGATAGAACCTTTTTTTGTAGCATGGCGCCCCCTGTAGAACATGAACATGAAAAATACTTCTGTACCACACACCCATAAGGCTGTAGGACACACTGAATGTGATCTTTCTCCAAGTGTGGAGAGAAAACTGGGTTAAAACTGAAATAATGTGCTCTGCATTTCGCTGAACCTTTTCGGTTTGGTTTTCTCCCTCCACTGTGTTACTGGGCTTAAGCATACATAGGGTTTTGTTTATTTTCTTTAGCTGCTACAGGCTATTTCTGTTACCATATTTATTTTCCCTTGAGGTTTTAAGTTAAAGTAAAAAAGAAAATGGCACCTATAGTATGTGTATGCCAAGATCAACACACACCTTGTACAACACGTAAACTAAAAAAGATGGCTGTGAGACTCAAACACGTAGATCATTAGATGGTTTGGCATCACTGATAAAAGGTATTGTATTGTATTTGCCAACACTTTCAAGCTGTCCAAATATGAAATTTAATTTAATTTGGCTTGAATTATACAGTAGTTGCACAGGCTATATAACCCCTAAAGACTGCTGTTGAATCGGTTTATAATCATTGACAAAATATGACCCTGCAATAAGCCAAATCCCCAGATCTTCAAGTATGGTACAAGACAATAGAACAAACACTGGAAATGGAAAAACTCACTGTAACAGTCAGAAATCAAATAGAAAAATGGAATAAATTGTATCCAGAGCATATAGTTATAAGAATTAAACTTTCTAATGAGTGCATACTGTAGATCAGTATTTCTCAAATGGGGGTACTTTGGAGGACTGCAGGGGGTACGAGAGCTTTTTTTTCTACGTTTTTGCTGCTTTTTTTTTTTTTTGGTCACTTTCTTTAAAGTTTTGTGGCTTTGTTTAACTATTTTCAACCTGTTCTTGCCTTCCTTCCTTTTTTCTACTCTTTTTTTCTCCAAGTTTGTGTTGATTTTTTTTTAAAACAATTCAGCCTTTTTCAAGTTTTTGTCACTTTTGTTTATCTTCCTTCTTTCTACTGTTTTTTCTGTTGCCGTTTAAGTTTTTTTATACTATTTTCCACCTATTTTTGCCTTACTTCCTTCTACCAACTTTTTACATTTTTGTTGCCTTTTTTCATTAGCATTTAAATGTTTTTTTCAGTTCCATGGTTGTTTGGTATATTTATCACTGGTCAGGGGGTACTTGGCTTAAAAACACAAATCAAATGGGGTACATTATTGAAAAAAAGTTTGAGAACCACTGCTGTAGATGGATATGCACGCACACGCACAAGATTCCACCTCTCTTTTTGTGTGCTCTTATTTGTGTGCTTTTTTATTATTTCTATTATTTTTTTCTTCTCTTCCCTGTTGTGTGATGTGTTCCCAACACACACCTTGTACAACACGTAAACAACACGTTCCCCCCCGTTTCCCCCGTTTTCTATTGAATGTTAATATGGGAGAATAATTTAAAAATTAATTTAGAACGATAAAGAATATAATGCTTTTTTCACTTGACACTAAGTACTAAAATAAAGTTTTATATCTATCTATCTATCTATCTATCTCCTGTTCCTCCTATCAGAGGGTGTCTGTATTTACAGACATCAACACACTGTGCTTCACCTACGTCAGGATCACAAACAGCCTTTCTCCACCTGCCACAGTAGCTCTCCCTTTGTCAGACTGACCTGTTGAAAGCGATTGGTCTGCCACTCTTGTGGTTTTCTTTTGTTTTTTTAACCTTTATTTATTACACTTTCCCTACCCAGATTTTATCCTGTCGGTCTGGGCATTGAACACACGACCTCCCGGTCACAAGCTTGCTTCTCTAACCTTTAGACCACCACTGCACCCTTATTATAGATGTATTAAAGATCAAGGTCCCTTGCAGGAGCTGTGTGTAGTTGCCACACGTTGTTGTGGGTCCTGTTTGCCAAACAACCAGATGTGGTTTTGTTGGTGCACTCCACTCCACACCACACCACAGCAGTATACTGACTCACCTGAGCGCTCCAGCAGCAGTCTCCCTGACAGCCAGGCTGCTGTCCAGCAGCATGGGCCCGAGGCGCCTCACAGCATCCCTCTGGAGGAAGCCTGGGATGGTCTGACTCTGCTGCACCACCCGAGAAATGCTGGCACATGCAAACTCTCGCACATCTGCACTGGGACTCTGCAACTGTATACAAAACATGACACCAACTACATCAACTCACCTGTAGAGTACTCTTAAGATAGCAACTCTGGCATTATATAAGCATACATAAGTTCATTGAGACTGAAAAAGTTAACGATATAGGCAATTATTCTTAATAACGTAACAGCCTCAATAAGAGTATTTAGGGTGAAATCACACATTCAGGGTAATCATAATTAGTGAACTAAACTCGAGATCAACTAAACCAATAAGGGATAATCATAACAATAATAGCTTCCAGTTTAATGTTGCATTGCGATGTTTAAATGCCCATCCACTATGCAAGGCTATAACAAGAAAACAGCTCTACAGAGTCATTTTAGTGATATAATAATGATCATACTTTCTCCAGTAACTCCGCAGCTGGACAGCCATCATCACCGTGCTCTTCTTCCTCAGCGTCCAGTTCCTTCACAGCATTCACCGGCAATCCAACTGCGTTGAACTGCGGACGTTTAAATTTAGTGGTTTTACTTTTACCCATTTCTGTCTCTATTAAAGTGCTAACTACGCATGTAACGTGATTTTTTTTTTCCCCCGTTCTCCACTCAGGGTTTGGGACCGAAACTCAAACACACACCCGAGCTCCAGCCTAGTTGGAGGCCATGTGGAAGACCGTTCCCTGTCGTAAAGTGGTCGTTGCTGTCAGAAAGCAGAGAAGCTGTCGCAAAGCCACGGAAAACGCTAAAGCACGAACGTAAACACGTATAAAGAGGTTAGTAATTTAAAAACCAATAATAGACACAGGGTTTATGTGTAATAAAACACAACATATGAGACAGTTTCACACCTGAAGTATTTATTAGGTAAATCATTTTAAAAAATAGAAACATTTAGTTAAAATACATGCTCAACATTAGAAATAAACAACTGAACTATTGTCTTCAATCCTGACATCAGGACAGTGACACTGTTAAAAGGCCCTATCAGGTCATTTCTTCTTTCTTCCAAATGCATTTCCATCATAATGACAATGTCTGTCTCAGTGCTGTTCCCCTTGGTGCTGTTCAGACCACCCAAAGGACTCAAGACACTGAGTGATCGGTGGCTATATAAACAAAGACCAGGTACAGCTGACCGCCCCACTCAAGCTTGTGGTTACTGGATGTTCGGTCGTGGCTTGAGAATAAGTTTACCCGTCTGTGAAACGACAGAAATAACACAAGTGTTACCAATCTTTCTAAAATACAAGTCGTCGGAGCAGACAACAGGTCACGTCATCAACGAGATTTGTAAAACTCACGTCGTCACAGGACATGTTGTATTCTGCTAAAACTGTCCGACAGCGGGCAGCGATACTGAAGGGGCAAAGGTCAAAGATTTTAACTTTTAGGCTTTTTAAAAACTTAAACGAAGATGAATCGGTTTTAAACAGGGACCCAACTCACTACCCTTTCCTGTCAATGGCGTGTGTGGTCAGTGCCGATGCTTGAATTACAAATCTGATAAAACATATTAACTGCCAACAGACAAAAGGATACATTGATGGTGCCACAACTCGTTTGTGTATCCCAGCAAAGAAGAGAGCTATAAGAGTGATGCAGCTGATGGTGAAGAAGGGATGATTCCACAGTGATGAAAAGAAAGAAACCTGCAGAGCAAAGCAACAGAAATTATTAAGTCAATAACAAAACTTTTGCTTTTACAGAACTCATATATCATGAGCTAAGGGAAATCAATTGTAGTAGAACATTTTAAAAAAATTCAATGGGTCCCATGAGAAATGTGTTTATGCAACAGGGGCTAATCAATTTGGGCGTTAAAAAAGAAACTTTGTTTAAACTAGTTCAGTTTGTGAGTCTGAGCACATCTGTCTTGGGGGTCATTTCACATTTTTTCAACCCAAATCCTATCTTTCTAATGTGCGGAGGACTAGCATAATGCTCCAGAGATCTTGCCTAAAGTGCTCATATTATGCTTTTTGGCTTTTTCCCTTTTCCTTTATTGTTTTATATAATCTTTTTTGTGCAGGTTATAGGTTTAAAAAGTGAAAAAGCCCAAAGTCCACCACAAAGGCACTTAACATCTCCAACCGAAAACACTGTTCACAAACTGCTCCAAACAGCTCTATTGTAGTCCAGCCTTTACTTCCGTGATGAACGCTTGTCACTTTTTAACCCACATAATGCTCGCCTAGCTGCTAGCACAGCACGCCTTCATACTCTGCTTCTGACTGGCTAGTAGTCCACCTAGGTACTGCACATATGCGACTCCCAACAAAGATGGGATAGAAGTGTGATGCCTCACTCTGTAGCTAAAACAGAGAGCTCAACACACAGGGTGAAAAGAGGAGCTGCAGCAATGTGCAGTACAACATAAATATGGTGTTATTTGAAAATTAACCCTGTAAACCTATTCTGATATAACTTCTAAACACAATTATGAACCTGAAAATGAGCATAATATGAACACTTTAAAGTGTTCTGTCCTCGTGTTTCATCAGACCACCTTTGAGACAGAAAGAGACATCTCCAAAGTCAGACGACTCCGGGGAGAAACACACTGTACACAGCGAGCTCATTTCAATGATGAGCAGCAAATCGGTTGCGAGGAGCATAATGAGATGGCTGGCAGGCAAGAGGCGGGCAGGCAGTGTGCAGGGCAAAGCTAAAATAAATTAACTGCGCTGAGAAAAGCTCAGCGTGGTAACCAATCACAACTAAGATTGATAATAATAATCAATTTAGAAATGAATAATTAAAATGAAACAAAACAAGCAACGGAAGCAAACATCAAACTGCATTTGGACTGATAGCATGAACGATCTGCCCATAATGTGGCTGATAGGGGGGGGTTAATAGTGTGCTTCTACCCTCAAAAATCTACTATTTCATGGTGGTGCTATGAGCAAAAAAGACAATGGCTACACATCAGCATAAGGTGGTGCTGTTCAATGAACCAGCATACTTTAACAGCAAGGTTTGACCAAGTACAGACTGGTGCTTTTACTTGAACTTTAGGGAGGTACAGTCAATTCTGATATGAAGGTGTAAGAAACTCAAAACGCTTGAATCCTTTCACTACACAATGGCTCAGCTTTCTCTGTAGTCTGACATTGAGTTTATTTATAATTTAGTCCCTGAACCCTGGATTAGTTGTGCCGATGTGTACATTCACAGCTGTAGGCCTTAATATTCAAACAATCTAATATCCCATTTACTAAATAATCTATTATTAGTTTACAGAGTCTGTGTCATTGGACATACTGAAAAAAAATGGTCAATTTATCATATCATTTATAATTGTTATTTTCTTATACTGCACTGTAACTTTTATTCTCGTATTTTATTTAATTGTTTTTAACTGGTCTTTAATGTTTTATGTAAAGCACTTTGAATTGCCCTGTTGCTTAAATGTGCTATACAAATAAAGCTGCCTTGCATTGCCTCAATGCTGTAGTTCCTGCGTTAGGACGACAATTATGTGTATTGCTGTTGGCTATAATGTCGTCATAGTGGTCATCAATAGCACAATGTACATTCTCTTTGTGATGGAGTTTCCCTTTAAGCCAGAAGCAATTAGACATGTTAATCCACTCATACATACCTTCTGTGTGTCTGGGTCTATTAACCAGTTCCAAGCTCCAGTAGCCGTACAGACAGACACAACTATCAGAATCACTGAAACAAGACAGGAAAATGACACCCAGTAAAACGACATGAACGATGTTTTACCTAATAAATATATATTCTAAGTTTCTTTGCTCAGTGTTGGTGATAACAGGTTACATGTCTTTAACCTGCGATTACGTCTGCACCAACTTCTCTATTTACTGAGTGAGTGATGGCTTCAAATTATTATTTTGTTTGATAGTCAATGAACAGAAATACATAGGGTTGGGCAAATAAAATAAAACAACCATCAACAGTTACTTACTTCTCCACCTGCCTGTTGCAGGTTGCAAACAGGAGACATACTCTGTCAATCTTCTCTCAAAGGCCTTCAGGTCTGAAACAAAAATAGGCCCCAATGAAACGCACTGTGTTTGGACTTAATATCATGGCTGTATGACCTAGCAACATCAGCTTTTTCGTTAAGTGATGATTTATATACACAATCTTAACATAATTAGCTAGAGATGGGCGGGTGATACCGAAGCTTGTTTCACTCCTCTGATGTTTACACACATTGTTGAACTTTTATTCCATATTTGAGACTAAAAATATTCATATCACAGGAGGTTTTGAAGGGCTGCTATACGTTTTGCAAGCCACAGGGTGTCTGTGTTTGCAGCCCCGAAGCTTCTTTTTACGTCAGAAAAGAAAGAAAGCCCCAAAGCCACATTCGCCCATCACTAAACTTAACTAATGTCAGCCTGTATCTAACGTTAGTGGTTACTGCACATATGTAGCTAACGTTAAATTGAAGCGAAGACAGGATCATAACGTGACTTAATAAGCCGGTTAAATATCCAAAACGTTTGCGACAGTTTCACCGAATATGTCACACTGGCTGCTGGTAAAACTTAGCTATCTATATATCATGACAATAGAAACTAGCAGACATAATAACGGAATATGTGTTAACGTTAGCTAATGGCTGGCAAACATGCTAGCTAGCTAAGTGTCGTAAACAGACTAGCTAGCTATCTAGCCAGCTAACTCAACGTTGCATCTAACTATGTAACTAATCTCCTTTTAAGACGTTTGTTTTGAATGATTTTGGTGATTGTAGCTATGACGTTAAAACAAATCAGCAGTTAATTACAATGTGGTTATTTCATTTCTGTCTTGGTTACCTTCGGCCTGTTCCAAGGAGTTCATATCTGAGCCTGGTGGTCACACCAGCCTGCAGTGCTGTTGGCTGTGCCACTTCTTCCCCTCAGCTCAACGACAGGCCAATCCGCATTGGCTGCATGCTCAGCTTTAACGTGATTGGGTGTAAACCAAATAAAGGGCGGTACAAAGAGTGAGCTCCCGCCTCTATCCCTCTGGTCCATCACGCTCTGGTGGTTCAGTAGGTCCAGTAACCCAGACAGGCCCAGGGACCCCAGTTCTCTCCCCTGACGGTCAGTCATAATAACAATAACTATTGTGTGTGTGTATATATATATATATATACACACACACACAATAGTTATTGTGTATATATATATATATATATAATAGTTATATATATATATATAATAGTTATATATATATATATATATATATATATAACTATATATATATATATATATATATATATATATATTATATATATATAACTATTATATATATATATAACTATTATATATATATATATATAACTATTATATATATATATAATAGTTATATATATATATATAACTATATATATATATATATATATATATATATATATATATATATATATAATAGTTATATATATATATAATAGTTATATATATATATAATAGTTATATATATATATATAATAGTTATATATATATATATAATAGTTATATATATATATATATATAATAGTTATATATATATAATAGTTTATATATATATATATATATATATAATAGTTATATATATATATAATAGTTATATATATATATATAATAGTTATATATATAATAGTTATATATATATATAATAGTTATATATATATATATATATAATAGTTATATATATATAATAGTTATATATATATATATAATAGTTATATATATATATATATAATAGTTATATATATATATATAATAGTTATATATATATAATAGTTATATATATATATATAATAGTTATATATATATAATATATATATATATATATATATATATATATATATATAGTTATATATATATATATATATAATAGTTATATATATATATATATATATATATATATATAATAGTTATATATATATATATATATATATAGTTATATATATATATATATATATAATAGTTATATATATATATATAATAGTTATATATATATATATATATATAGTTATATATATATATATATATATATATATATATATATATATTATATATATATATAATAGTTATATATATATATATATAGTTATATATATATATATATATAATAGTTTATATATATATATATATATAATAGTTATATATATATATATATATAATAGTTATATATATATATATATATATAATAGTTATATATATATATATATATATATATATATATATATATATATATATATATATATATAGTTATATATATATATATATATATTTTATATATATATATATAATAGTTATATATATATATATATATATATATATATATATATATATATAATAGTTATATATATACACTACCGGTCAAAAGTTTGGGGTCACTTAGAAATTTCCATTCCACTCCATTCCAGACACAATACCTGCTGAGATCAGTTGTATTGTTTTTTTTAACCAGGGCAGCAGTTTTCAGATTACATTATGTGCTTACATAATTGCAAAAGGGTTCTCGACTGTTGTAGAAAGAAGTGGCTGAAGAAACACTTGAAATTCATGCTTTTTGGTCTAAACGTCATACCCAAATTAAAAGTGGTACAGCTCCCATATACTTTGAAACTCAGGGGTGTGCCTGATATCATTGGAAAGGTGATTGATGTGGGTTTGTTTGTGTATTTGAGAAGTGTTGTATTTTGTAGTTTTTTGGCTTTTTATTTGCACTTTTCAAATAGAAATAAAAAACGCACAGACATATTTGTAGAAAAGAATTCATATAAAATCCATTTTTTTGAGTCTTTTAGCTTCTGAATTTTTTTTCTGTAGTAAGCTGAGACGTGGCTAATGCTGTGTTGTCTGTCACCTGTCAGATGTGTTTACAGCAGTGTATTTTAATAATTTTACAGATTTATAACTTGGACAGAAATAAAAATCTCCATTCTAGCCTCTGTAACTCTGTGTCAGTAAGGCCTAGAATCACCCTGACACAACTTGAGTGTTTCCTTTCCAATGATATCAGGCACACCCCTAAGTGTCAAAGTATATGGGAGCTGTACCACTTTTAATTTGGGTATGACGTTTAGACCAAAAAGCATGAATTTCAAGCATTTCTTCAGCCACTTCTGTCTACAACAGTCGAGAACCATTTTGCAATTATGTAAGCACATAATGTAATCTGAAAACTGCTGCCCTGATTAAAAAAAAAACAATGCAACTGATCTCTGCTGGTATTCTGTCTGGAATGGAAATTTCTAAGTGACCCCAAACTTTTGACCGGTAGTATATATATATATATATATATATATATATATATATATATATATATATATATAAAATAGTTATATATATATATATATATATATATATATATATATATATATATATATATATATATATAGTTATATATATATATAATATTATATATATATATATATATATATATAATAGTTATATATATATATATAATAGTTATATATATATATATATAATAGTTATATATATATATATATAATAGTTATATATATATATATAATAGTTATATATATATATATATAATAGTTATATATATATATATATATATATAATAGTTATATATATATATATAATAGTTATATATATATATATAATAGTTATATATATATATAATAGTTATATATATATATAATAGTTATATATATATATATATAATAATAGTTATATATAACTATTATTATTATTATTATTATTATATATATATATATAACTATTATTATTATTATATATATATATATATATAACTATTATATATATATATAACTATTATATATATAACTATTATATATATATATATATATATATATATAACTATTATATATATATATATATATATAACTATTATATATATATATATATGTACACCTTTATTTCCTATTCCCCCAATTGAGCAAAGCGGGTAACTGCCACAGGCCCCAGACCTCTAGGGACCTCAAAAGCCTTAGATTTGCTGTGTTTCAATTCCTTTTTGGTTATTTAATTATTTTGGAACAACAAAACTCCTGCATCCTGTTTAACAGCACTGAGCAAACAGGGACGAGCATCTCATTCATTTCAAATGTGTGTGATGCTTTCATACCTCAACACTTCCAATAACGTTAAGTTGGAGACCTTGTTGGGCCACAGACTAAAATGGATGATACCACCCAGACTTTAAGCTTTTAGCTGTGAGGCTTTGCATGTAAAAGGACCTTGCTATTTAGAATTTTGGTCTGTTTTTTTTTTTTTTACCTTCACTGGCACGTGAAGTTAAAAGTGCACAGGTTAAATGAGAAGTTTTAACGATGCTATTAAGCAAATATAGTAAGATTTTACCCCAATGACAATTGCCAAGTGTAATTTTTTTATCAACATGTCCCTTTCACATGTATCAATTATAATGATGCTGATAATATTTCTGAAACATAGGCACACAGTCAACAGGTGTGAGTCACACCGTGTGACAGCTAATTTAAGTTGGAGTTAAGAAAAGTGACATAATATTTCTTATTTTATGATGTTGGATGCACACGGCGGACCATAGACTGTATGGTGTGTGCCACCCAATGGAATCAGCAGTGGAGAGTATGTGCCGCAGTGAGGTGAACGTGTTTTGGAGTTTAGTGGAACAGCTCGACCTGCGACCAGCAGATCTGACGTGCCACAGCATAGCATACTCTCATTTCAGGCAGGATCACGGTCACTGCTACAACACACATGAATTCACCCTAATCGACAAAATAAATTATATAGAACAACTTACATGTCCCATGTCCCTGAAGTCTTTCAGTTAATCCTGCCTTGTACAGGACGAAGTTGGAGAAACAGCTAGCTAGCTCACACAATCCTTACCTAGCTACTGCGCATGTGCGACTGACAAGATGTTACAGAAGTTGAGAGGTCTCACTCTGTAGCTAAAAGCGAGAACTGACATAGGGTGAAAAGAGGAGCTGCAGCAATGTGCAGTACAACAAAAAATATGGTGTTTTTTGAAAATTAAACCATGTAAACCTATTCTGGTACAATTTCAAATTACAATTATGAACCTGAAAATGAGCATAATATGGCCCCTTTAAAACTTTGCATTGTTTAGCTTTTCATATAGCTAGACGTCTAAACTCTGGGACAAGGCCGCTATGTTTAAATACCTGCCATGTTGATTCCAAACAGACAGCTTTGTCAAGGCAGTTTGGGCTTCAGATAGCTTTACACAGTTGCCATTGTTAATGACAAATCGTGTTCCGCTATGAACGTGCACACACCTCTGATGACTAGCAAGCACTTACTTACCGCTGCTGCCGTCCAGTATCTTCCTTGAACATACGCTGCAGAAGCAAACACCCGGCTCCCTCAATTTGAGGCACAGAGCGCTAAACTGTTTCCCGTCTCCACCCTTTTCCTCGTGTCTTCTATTCATGCCCAGCGCCATTTGTTTTTAACTCCTTTCTCAACTAAAGCTGTATCTACACGCAGTTTGATAAACTTTGCCTCCTTTTTTTTTTAGCCGCGTTATCACAGAGACCACACCGCACTTGCTTTTCGGCAAAGACCTGCCCTACTTTGCATCTGATTCAAAGGAGAATTCCAGCCAATTTTTACGTTAATCTTGATCGCTATAAATATGCGAGTACTTTTGATTGAAAAAAACCCAGACCTGAATCAGTCCTAGCAAACTGGAGTTGCTGCCGCTACCTCTATGAGCTTCCACTGAGCTAAAACGGCTGTTGTAGGGGCACGTTTTAGAGTGCCTCTGTGCCTCTTAACAGACACAAAATGCAATTAAAATGTCTGTGCAACATGAACAGGGACCTACAAATACACATGGAACTGTTGCGTGAGGATTATCACAGAATAAGCCTTGCTGAACACACTTATCACGGACAGTAGCTAGCAGCTAGCAGGGCGAGCTAGCTACCAGCAGGATAGATACAGGGGAGGTGAATTTAAACAATGTCTGAGCTGAAAACGCATCTTGTTGTCAAGGCCCCTGTTCATGTTGCACCGACATTTTAATTGCATTTCGTGTCCGTTAGAGGAACAAAGGCACTCTAAAACCTGCCCCGACAACTGCTGTTTTAGCTCAGTGGAAGCTTGTAGAAGTAGCTGCAGCTACTCCTTGTTGACCGAACCAATTCGGCTGATTTTTTTTTCTATCGACTGTACTTGCATATTTATAGCGATCAAGATTAACGTAAAAATTGGCCAGAATTCTCCTTTAAGCCCTGCAGCCTTCTTAGAAAAAAACAAGCTTAGCCGTGTTTCAGAAGAAAAAGTTTATAAGCATAATATGTAAGTATGGTGATGATATATCATTAAGTATAGAGTACAGATGAGACTAAGTTAGGGACATCCAAGCATAACACTCATACCATATAAATGTATAACATAATTTGAAGTTCAGCAGATTATTGGTATAAGAATGTTTTGTATAAAGTACAGTACAATAAGGGTAAACATATATTTTTTATAAAATCACTTTTCTTTGGTTCGTAATACTTTCCTTAAGAACAGCATATGTGCTTCTTGCATTGCTCTTACATATATACCAAAAGCATAAATCCAAAACATGTTTTTCTTTTTTCAGCCCTAATACAATGCATAATTTTCATTGAACAAAAATTGAAAGAACTAATTAAAACATTTAAATTTGAAGTAGGTTAGTAAAATAAGCCCACCCAATCATGTAAAGTATTGTTAGCCTTTCAATTAGATTATTCTCCGGCAAGCTGCTGACCATTGTCATGAAATCAACGCAGGTTGTGAGTAGAGGTGTTGAAATTAATCAAATAATCGATGCATCGAATCGTGGACATGGACGATGCTGCATCGATAATCGACAGGCTAATAATCGATTATTTCTGTTTAGAATTGAATGTAGGCCTAACAATATTTCTATTTACATATTCGGTTATGTGTTGCACATTCAGGAAGTGCCATGTGCTCAGTGCTGTAGTTTTATGTATCCAATTTATTTAGTATTAGAGCACCGCAGAAGGTTTTGTTTTTGAAGCTTGAAAAGCTATGAATTAAATATCCTACATGGCTTTAATAGAAACATGTATTTGATGCATCGTGATGCATCGAGATATCAAATCCAAGACATGATAATCGTAATCGAATCGAAAGATCAGTGAAGATTCACACCTCTAGCTGTGAGATCATTCCGGTTCAATTTAAAAATAAAAACGTGTAGGATTTCAAAGTGTGTAACATGATTTTTTGCTTACAGGCTGCAGTTTGTTCTGCAGCTTTACATCAAACTTTTCCCTCAGAATTTGCTCTATCTCATCATCTGTTATGTTTCTCATGTCATAGACATCAACATCTTGTTTGTAGGTGACCTCGCTGTAGGTCCAGCCAACAAGGGCTCTAAATCCTGTTGGGGTTTGCAAAGAGCAGATGGATTTATTGGTGAACAGTGAAGTAGGATCTGTCTGGAGTGTGTGGTTTTTCTCAAAAAAATGATCAGCCTCACGGGGCACCAAGGTGAAGCAGTAGATCTGCTTTGTTTCATTATTGTTGACAAGACTTGATTTTGCAAAGTCTGGATTAAGAATTTCTAGCTTTCTACCCGTTTTCTCCAGCACCCAGATGTCCCCCTTGTCTATGAGACGAAAGACACCTGCTGCCTGAGGTTGGTCCTCTCCAGAGATGAGCGCCAGGGGTTCCCACACTTGGGAAGACACCCCAAAGCTTACATCTGCTATATAAGCCTTTCCATCAATGACAACCATGTGGATGAGATGAGATTCGTAGGGGGAAGTCTCATTGCTGGTGCCGATGAAAACTCTGGAGCCTAACGTCGTAGTGGCGTAGCCCATTTCTCTCAGCACCCAGCCAAACAGGAAGTTGCTCTCAAGGCACCATCCTCCACGTCTGCTCCTCACTATCTTGTTGAAAATGACCTCAAGGTCCATGATGATCGTCTCACCGCAGTGAATGCTGAGGTTTTCGAAAGGAACTGACATGACATGCTGTTTGTGGATCAACATCAGGGTTGCAAGATCCGGTTTATCATATGAGCCATGGAGACCAATTCTTTTGAAGTATTCGTCCAAATTCATCTGCAAAATATAGGACATTACATGAATTATGGGACCAGTCTACCGGTTATACAGTTAAACCTAGTTTTGCTGAGTCATATTTATTGTTTCATAGGTTTTAATAATTATTCAGGATTTTTTAGTTTATCTTGGATCAACTCTGGCATTGACAAAACTGGTGTATAGGTGCACTTAGTGCATATCTTTTTTTAAAGATTTTTTCAATAGGAAAGCTTAGATAGGAGGTCGGAAATGAACCTCCACGCTCTACCAGGTGAGTTATCCAGGTGCCCCGCATATCATTTTTTTAAGATAAAGGATAAAAACGAGGGATGGAATGTTTGAAGGAGGATAAAACACAATACAGTCAGAAGGCTTATTTCCATTGTGGTCCTTTAGTAAAGAACTTATCACGCCATAAAATAAAACCGCACAAGACCACAAGTACAGAAATTGAAAATGCCACTTTTTTTTTAAGGTCACTTTAAACGTTTTTGATTTGCTGGCAGACAATTCTACAGTAATGCTGCAAAGTAGACACATGTGGCTATATGCCCAAAACGAATAAAATCAGCAAATGGTTATGATTTTCTCTTAGAAGTGAAAAAGAATTAGCCCTAATGAAGTACTCTGATATTGTATGCTTGTTTTCAATTATTTAAAACAATTGAAATGTCAAATTCCACACATATAACGTTTGAGACTTAAGTTTTGCGAGAAAAATATGCAGCAAATGTGTTTAACCTTATCTTTCATATCTTGTGCAAGCAGTCAAAATGGACTCTTATGAGCATGCGGTATATCGATAGAGCCACGAATTCTTGCAAACTCATGTTTTTTTTCTTCTTCTGGTGAACAGTTAATCCAGTAAAACCTGACAGTATTTGGTCAAAGGTTTGGGTAAGTTGATGATTTGCATGGGTCTCGTGTTAGTCAGGCTTTATGTGTGGCTCCACATCTTCGCTATGGAACATACAGAACAGACAGATAATAAAAGAAAACTATCCCACACATTTCTCACACGCAGGGTTCAAAATTAACTTTTTCGTCCACCAACAGGCTGTACAAATGTTACCAGCCACAAGATTGCAATTGTTTTATTGGCTGATGAGTGAAGCAAATCTACCAGTCACTTGCATATTTTACCAGCATTTGTCTGGTAAAGTGTGCTAAATTTGTACCCTTCCCACCCGGTCAGCCACACTATCATACTAACTATATGACTTTGTACTTACGCTTTCAGAGTTTTAGGGCGTATTCACACCTGGGGTTCGTTTGCTCTGGTCCGAATCTTTGACGAGTTTGTAAACTTGGAGCGAGCTCTCCTTTCGTTTTCCCAAAATGCGTCATTACGCAAAACGTTTATTGGTCAGATGTGACTGTTTGTCATAAACAGTAGAGGGCAGCAAAACGCCATTGCAGCGTAGTAGTGCATCCATAGACAGTATATAATGGACCAATAGACCCCGTTGCTCTGGACGGAGACCAGTGAAGGCCATACTGTCTATGGTGAAGGCTATTAGAAGCATTTTTCCGGTGATCTCTTGCTTTACTGCGCAGCCTCCAACTGACAGAGACAACGTAAATGTGACGTGAGCAACGTGTCTTAAAGTTGTAAGTCTTCTGGTAGCTGTGCCAAGAGAAATCTCAATCATTTCTAATCTTACAGAGACGGAGAGCGTAGGTATATGTAAGGAGATAACATAAGCACAGGCTAATTATTGCTAACTAACATGCTAGTTAACATTAGTAATTAAACCTAAACAGCTAATGTAAGTCGAAACTGCCTGCGAGCTTCTCCTGTACTATACGGTAATTCCTCTACTGTGCGACAGTAAGTCACTTGGTTATGACACAATCGTTAGCCTATTTTTACAAAAACGTCTGCTACGGAGCTATAACGTGAGGTACAAGGTAATTGAGCCTTTTATACATTGTCGTGTTTCTTTAGAAATAAACAATGGACGAATAGAGTCTTTAAACGCTTCAGATGTAAAGTTATTCGCAGTCAAGTGACGTAAAAATAAAATGGCGGTCAGTGTAATGCTAACAAGAGGTGATCGCTTCGTAGCAACAAAATGGCGCCATCGGAGGTTCGCGTTCTGAAGCGAAGCTTACCCCCTTGAGTGCATCCCACCCGATCCCACCACACCTATACGTCCATGGACCACACAGCGGTGTTCTGTTAAAGCTCAAACACTTTCTATGTGAGTCAGTGCAATCTTCCTGGAGAGATCTGCAAAGCTGCATGCTACAGAACAATATTGAGATATCACCTCTGACAGTGGAAACTATAAAGTTGGGTGTGTTTGTTGAAGATAAGAATGTAAGTTTTGTTCTCTTCGTAAATGTGCCTTGTTTGTTTGTATATCTGTATTCTTGTTAAAAAAAAATAATTGCTCGTCTCCGGTGTGCGCGGGCCTTAAATGCGCCCTGTATCCGATTGAAACTGTCAACATAAAAGCGTCATTGGCGAACATTATGCAATGAGAGATTGCAGTATATCTAGTATAGATCAAAATCACAGTATAACTAAGGTATAAAACCACACACTTATTTGACAATTGTAGCTATTTAATTATTATTTTAATAACTGTGGATGATTTTTATTTAAAATCATCTGCCATAGGCCTTCATCATTGTGAAGATCTATCGCATGACTTCCTGTGGTAGTCTGCCGTTCCTACGTCCACTTGACGCAGCTGTTCATAATTTGCGTAACAAAAAGCACGTACAGCACCGACCAAGGAAGTGTACACAACGCCGGTGGGGTGCTCAACGTGATCACTTGCTGTATAGTTACATTTTGAATTTGTGCTATTCAAGAGATATTTATTTCCCTCGTTTACTACACGGTTTATGTTGAGGTTGGTGAATACGTGAACTTAAATAGTTTAGAGTAGGCTAGAGGCTGTGGGTTTATATTAACTACTGTTTGTGCATGTCAAAACACACTAACGCTACTTTGTAGCATAGTTAGTAAAGTGTGGTAGGCAATGTAAAAGCAATCCTCCTATTACAAAGGTAGTCTATAGCCTATTTAGCCTACTAAAGTACAAGATCCGTGAAGCCTATACAGACTGCAGGTTAGGTAACGTCAACTTAGCCTTTATTTATTTATTTATTTTTTGGTTTGTGACTGTATAATTGTGACATGTAGGCCTGTGATAATTCTGTGTGTGCAATTTTTAAACTGTCGTTCTAACTTCGTTAATGCCAAATACTCTCTTTTATAAACTCACAGATTTGCCCTCCTGCAATGGAAAATGCAAGTACAGAGACGTTTTTGATAACTGGGGGATCTGGCTATTTTGGTTATCGGTAAGAACAATCTCATAAAGTTTTACTCAAAACAAAGTAACGTCACACATTCACAGTCCGTAAACCCTCAACAGGAATGGTTTCAGAGTTGCTCTGTGCTGCTGTCCCACTGCTTCACCACAACAAGGTGGCGGTAATGCACCAGTTATCTCAGTTAGATTGGATCAGTGACTGCCACAGACCTGTGGTAGATTTAAAAGTAGAAATCCATGCAAGTTCAGGTTACTTTATTTGTACCCTTAGGTAGATTTGTTTTGCAGCAGGAATATGACATCCATTTTGACAAACCACGATGAAAAACATACTAAAGACAGACAGGCCAGTCTGAAACACGTCTTAGCATTGGCTTTTTATGCAATGCATGTATTTTTGTCATAGACCATTTTATTAAGTGAAACTGGAGGAATTGTAATAAGTTTAATGCAGAAATTAATTCATATTTAACAACTTGTTTTCCCCCGTTAGCCTGGCATGCTCCCTGCATAAAAACGGAGCCAAGATCATTCTGTTTGACACAGCCACTCCAAAGCAAGGATTGCCAGACGACATTGTGTTTGTTCAAGGAGATATACGTGAGTATGCACAAGTTGAGAAGGCCATCGCTGGTGTGGACTGTGTATTCCACATCGCCTCCTATGGCATGTCTGGCAGAGAGCAGCTGAACCGGCATCTGATTGAGGCGGTGAATGTCCAAGGCACAAGGAACGTCCTTAAGGCTTGCGTGGAGCACGGAGTGTCCAGGCTGGTTTACACCAGCACCTTCAACGTGGTGTTCGGAGGCCAGGTGATAGAGAATGGGGATGAAAGCCTCCCTTATCTACCTCTCCATCTTCACCCCGACCACTACTCCAGAACCAAGTCCCTGGCTGAGATGGCAGTGCTAAAAGCTAACGGCACAGCACTAAAGGACGGTTCCGGGGCGCTGAGAAGCTGCGCGTTGCGTCCAGCAGGAATCTACGGGCCTGGGGAGCAGAGGCACCTGCCCAGGGTAGTTAGCTACATAGAGAAGGGCATCTTCAGGTTTGTTTATGGTGAACCCAGCAGCCTGGTGGAGTTTGTCCATGTGGACAACCTGGTGTCAGCACATGTGCTTGCAGCCAAGGCTCTGATCTTGGAGAAGCAGCACAGCTCTGCTGGCCAGGCCTACTTTATCTCCGATGGCAGGCCTGTCAACAATTTTGAATTCTTTAGGCCTCTGGTGGAGGGCTTGGGCTATCCTTTCCCCAAACTGCGCCTTCCTATCTCTCTCATCTACTTTGTTGCCTTCCTCACAGAAATGATTCACTACCTCATCGGGCCCTTCTATAACTTCCAGCCACTGCTGACACGTACAGAGGTGTATAAGACTGGCGTGACTCATTACTTCAGCATGGCAAAAGCTAAGGCTGAGCTCGGTTATGAGCCCCAGGAGCACAACCTGGATGAGGTTGTACAATGGTTCAGAAGCAGAGGCCATGGGAAAAAAACTCACTGCTCCTACCTCAGTCGATTATTACTAGACATCCTGTTAGTTTTGGCCTTTGTTGCGGTGGTTCTCTCTTTTCTTCCATCTGTTGGCAGTGGATGAGCAACTCAACCAAAATGTTGGTATTTTCCAAAATGCTATACACCCTGTATCAAAACTGGTTCAGAACTATTTTTATTTTTTATTAAATGTCTTAATATGACAGCTGGGTCCATGGATTCACAAAATCAGTCAGTACTGGCAGGTGTGTCAGTCATAAACACCTTTTTTATACTGTAACCCATTACAATCGTATATTCTCTGTACCTAATGTCTTAGTTTACATCATTTGGCTGTTGTCACTGTCAGAGACTGTCAAATGCTACCTCTTTTTCAGAACAGTTTTGAAAGAACCTCTTTGGGGAAATAAATATTAATAACCTAATACAGACATTTCTAAATGCTGTTTTTGTGGAACTGTAACATAAGATACCAAGGAATGTTCTGAAAACTGTAATGAATAAATCCTTAAATGGCAAATGTGGTTTGTTTGGTTTTAAACCTGGATTCAAGGTTTTAGTTTAATTTAGACAGGTAAATGGATTTCATATTTGAGGACCCTGGGGAAAGATGAAGATTTAATAGCCTGGTTTATAATGGCTACGGCAACATCTCCTCTGGCCTGCATTAAATATCACTGTATTGTATCACAAACATACAGTAATAATACACCAAATATTAAGTTAACTGTGGTCATCATAGTCAACCATTTCTTTCCACAGCTTTTAATTTGGTTTTACTTTTTGAAATGACTCATACACTTTGCTTTCAGTGTATTTCTACCTAAAATTTAATTATTTTTTTTATGCAGCCTAATACAAACTTTTTTATTTATTTAATCATGTCTTTTATACTTTGTTTCCTTTTTGACTCGTTTTGTTGCCAACATAATATCACATTCATATTCCTATTGGAACTATAGGCTACCCGTGGTAATTGGACATTGTCCTAAAATGGATCATGTCAGGCTACACTTGAGTTTGGGCGACCCGAGAATGTCTTTGTCTTTATATCATCAGACTAAAAAATGTGTATAAACTAGTTTTAAATTACGTTGCCCTGCATACTACCAATTTACTGCAGCTTATTTGTGGTGTAAAAGGAGTCGGACCAGGTGAGGCGTGCTTTGTGTGGTATTTTAGTCTGCCTGGGATGAATGCAGACGTCCCCTTCTCTCTAAACTATTCCTCTTTTCAGAGCCGGCAGCCCCTTGCTGAGTTGGTCGCAATCATTGTTTCTCTGCAGCATTAACCACATTCCAGAGAGGCGCAGCGCATCCTGTCTTCATCCCCGCATTCCTTTCACGCAAACGAGTCCCCTGTGTAAAACGTTGTTTTATTTAGATTTCCTCACGCTTGGCGAGCTCGGACTTGTATACAATGGATTTTTATGGCGTATCCGATTATCCAGCCTACTTTGATTTCTGGCATAGTGGCCGTAGGTGAAACTAGAGGAAAACCCAACCGGAGGAAATTCCTCCGCGCAGCGCGCCATTGACTGTAAAGACCTTTCAACTTAACAAAAACTGAAGTTGACAAACGTATCCCTGTCGGCTGAAACTGTGAGAAAGAGTTTGTTTTTTCGGCGAAGGGCGCAACGCAGTAGAAGACGATGCGGCACCCGGAGGAGGTTTCTCAGTACGTTTGTGGTTTTCTGTAAACGAGCGACGGCTGTACCGCGGCGTTTTGTTTTGATTTCCATGTGAAATGCAATTAGTGCTCCGCGGTGCTCGCTAGTTTGGCTCGCGGAGCGGAGCACACTCTGAACTTGTTTCTTGCCTCGGGAGCACAACATGGAGCATTACCAGGAAGATTTGGGACTCCGGACCAGTAAATTGATGGAGGACCTCTCCTTGTATGATGCCTATAAAGACGGGATGTACAATGCGAGGAGAGATTTGGTGATTAATCCCGATTTGGACTTTTCGGCTCCGACGGTATCGGAGCATAAAAGTAAGCCAATGAATGGTACCTCTGTGCTTCACCAGCAGCATCACACAGTGGAGAATTTCACGTCTGGGAATAAAGTGTACAACGCGGCTCCGGTGCGCCCTGTGAATTGCAGCCGGGCCGTTCCTGTGGATTTTTGTGCCCCTCAAAGAGACGCCGTTTATACTGAGGAGAGCTGTTGCACCAAATCCGAAGTGGCTTTGCCGTGCTACACGGGCGCTTCCGAGAGGCACAGGAGATACTCTCTGGAGGTGCAGGGCCACAGGTACAGCACCGGCTCCGCCTTCGACGGCGTGCCTCTCAACAAGCCGGTGGCACTGCCCGGCAACAGGTGCAACAGTGTCTGCATAACCAGCAGCCACGACGGGAGGTATAACGCCACTAGTCCCCGGTCCAGCTTAGCATCTTCCCTGTCCTCTCAAGAGCAGAGCAAGCATGCCAGCCCGAGGTCGAGCATTAGCAGCCCGCGCACTAGTTTGGTGGTACCGGGTCAGGACAGGTACACGAGCCCGAGGTCTAGTTTAGTTCACTGCGAGGGCAACAGCGTCCTCAGTCCCAGATCCAGCTATGCAAGCACCGCAAGCGACACGAGTAAACACTCCAGTCCCCGGGCCAGCCTCAACAGCTGTGACTGCTGCAGCAAGCCCAGCAGCAACCGCACCAGCGGCATCAGCATGGGCTACGACCAGAGGCACACCAGCCCCAGGTCGAGCACGGCGAGCCAGTACTCCTTCACTACCAGCCCGAGATCCAGTTACTCTGACTCACGGTACGGGCCTGTGGTCAACCATGATTTCGAGGGAGCGATTTTACACGCAGCGCCGCTGGCGAGTCCTCGTTCGAGCATCTGCAGCCAGGACGGGAGCGCAAGACCGGGGACCACCGCAAACTGCGTGGCCAGCCCCCGGTCCAGCATCTCCAGTCACAGCTCCAGAAGTTCCCGCAGCTCCAGGGGTTCTATGAGCACCTACCCGGATCTGCAGCTGCCTTCGCCCAGGTCATCGATGCTGGGTAGCGGTCTACACGAGGACACGCTGCTGCAGGAGTTTGGAGACACCAATGGGATCCAAAATCGCATCCATCTCCAGGGGCTCTCGGCGGTGCCAGAGCCCCAGCAGCCGACCCAGACGGGAGGAGCTGTGGAGATGACCGCGGGGTCGCCCTCGTCGTTTAGTTATGGGATGTCCTCAAAAACGGCTTCCTCGAGTCAGAGGTTTAAGCTACCTTACCAGGTGACCCCCAGCCGAGAGAGTGGACCAAGTCAGGCGGAGAGGCGGCTGGAGGCGCTCACCTTGGAGCTGGAAAAGGAGTTAGAGATGCACATGAAAAAGGAATACTTTGGTAGGTAATATTCTTCACAATAGGATGTGTTTTTTAAACTGGCAAGTAGATAAGATTGAAAACAACATAAGAACATGCAAGCACACACAACTATAGTCTGTTTTATTATTGGGACATCTCAAACCTTTTTTTTTTTTTTTTTTTTTTTTTACAGCTCACTTTGACCCAATACTAATTATCTATAACACAAAGGTCCCCTTGTCAGTACTGTATTGAGTATAGGTTGAGGGCTTGGCTCTGTGGCCCTGAGAGTTAATATATCATAATATAATCAAAGGTGGAGCATGGTGGACATGGAGCATGTTTTTATGTATTGTAGCTAGGGCTGGGCGATATGGAGAAAATCAAATATCATGATATTTTTGACCAAATACCTCGATATTGATACCGCAACGATATCGATTACTATTGGTGCTTTCACAAAATATTTACACAATGAGATTTTTGATAAATAATCATCAGTCATGTGGATATAATGACTAAGTGGGTAAAGGCAAATAATAGAACAGTTACAACAGTCTGGTAAGTTCAGAAAAGTACATCACTTTACTGTCATGCAGCCTTTAAAACCAGGAAAAGACAACACTTATGCCATATTACGATATTACGATATCCAAAATCTAAGACAATATCTGGTCTCATATCACGATATCGATATAATATCGATATATTGCCCAGCTCTAATTGTAGCCTACATATGGACTAAGGTCTTGCATCAACTAATAGGTTGTCATGGGTGTCATTTGAATTATGAATTGCTTTTCTCGTGAATTGGGGGTGCTTGATTGATGTAAAATAACTAATTTGGTCACAGCAGCTCAGCTCCAGATCCCTCAAACCAATGTGTTTTCCTCAGCTTTAAAGTCTCTCCTCAGATGCCTGTGATGCTCTGACCATTACTCCTTACACTGTCTTTGCACACCTCAGCCCTCATATGTATCTGTTAGATCCCTGCAACGTTGCTTTCAAAGAAAAACCTGCTGTTTATTTTTTTGTCCTGATAGAGCAAAGTTTAAAATCCCAAACAATGGCCCAAAGTTAAAGGTTTCAGCTGACGAGCGAAGTTTTACCTCCATTAATTTGTTTTATTCCACTCACTGAATAGAAAAAAAATCTCCAGGGCAAGTAGAATGAAATATTATTTTTAACTTCCTCTGTATTACAACACAGATGAGTGCTTACTGAAATTGGAATTCAACAAAATAGTTAAAATAGTGTTTGCTGGTGTTTCTTCTGTGCAGGAAGAGGTTATTTATAGGTTTGTCATCTCTTCAAGGTCTATTTGCAACCTGCTAATGCTACATTACCACTAACGGGTCCCTCTGTGGCAGATATGAATGGCATTTGCACACCGCTGCACCTCGCTGAATGGAACCTCCTGTTCTGCCACAGCAGACACCCTTTGGTCATTTAGATCAGTGTGGTCTGGATTTGTTGGAAATGCAGTAATCATCTGGTCTCTGAAGGATAAATTGTGGTCAGCGTTTGGTTTTCGCCCGATTTCAAGAATTGAACGTTGTGGCACATTTTTGTTATCAGGGACTGTGAGACCAGATATATTTGGCTCACCAGCAGTAACACAGCCACAGAAAGCCTGCTGAGGAAGTTGCTGTCTACCTTTTGAATAAGCAGCCAGACAAATGACTGCAGCCAGAGAACAGTGGCTTGTTTTATAGCCAGTGCACTTGCTCAGAGTGAGGCAGAGACAGCTGTTGATTTGTTCCAGAGAAGAAGGTGAGAGCAGGAGGATGGTGGACAGGAGGAAGACAGTGAGGGGAAAGACCAGTAGAGATAATGGAGAAAGAAGAGAGAAAGGAGACGGAGGGAGAGAGAAGAAGAATGCAGTCAGACGCTACTCACTCAAAGCCCAATAGAGACAGCTCTGTTTCCGTAGCGACAGTGGAGAAATTGCCAGGGTTTTTTTTGGGGGGGGGTCCCCACACTGGTCGGCTCTGCTCTGCCGGCCGACCCTTGTGTGGCCTGTGTTTGTTGTGATGGAGAAGGAGCTGTGAATCAACAGCTGGCCCGAAACAAGCCTGCAATTGAAGCAGCAGAGGGAGGCCCACCCCACCCCACCCCACCCCTTACCTCCCCTCCTCTCCACCCCGCCCTGACTCCCCCCGCAAAGCCCTTCATTAACCAGCCAGTGGGGAGTCGGGCAACACCAGACACTTGGCACACGGTCTTGGCTGGCGGGCCAGACATAGTTGGTGGGGCTCAAGTCTGATCACCTGCCCAGAATTATAATGGCAATAGTCATGCACATGCCTGACACACACATGCTGACTTGTGGACAACAGCACACTGTCCTGCCCTCTGTATACACCATACATGCACAAATTGCAGCTGACATACGATTAGATGTATATTTTTTTCATTCTCACTTATGTTTTAAGCATTCAGTATCCTCTGATGTGTCAAATGCTCTCAAGTGAAGAGCTTTCTCCTGAAATAGGCTGTATTTCCAGGCTTTGAGGCTATACATGTTCTCTGCTTCCCCTTTTTTCACTGTTCCTTATTGCAAATTTGGAAGTCCAATGCTGCGTTCTTTCACATTGCAGTATCAGTATGATTGCAGTAAACAGGTACTGTATGTTAGCAAATCAAATCAAACACCAGCTTCAGAATTCACCAAAGGTCACAAGAATATTCATAACGCACCAGGGAAGTCATTCTTCAAATGTCTGGAACTATAAATATGAGATGCCACACTCTAAGCATGATGGGAAGTTAATTGCCTTATTCTTTTCAAGATCTGCACCTGTGAGCGAGCGTTTGCTCCCAGTATACAGTGCATACTGAGCGTACTGTGATTTATCGGACAGGGCCGTGATTATTTTGTACCGGAAAGACACATGAACCTGCTCTGTGTGCAGTTACTTCTATAAGACGTGCAGAGCTCTTCAATTATTTGGTAGCATTTGGTTCCACAAACTAGAAAACTGCATTTGATCCCTCTATTTATGTTGCGTTTCATTTGCTCGATTGACACTTTTCAATCTGCTTGTATCTGCAGAGATCGCTTTGATATTGTGCTGTAAGACGTCAGAAGAAGAAGTCCCACCGAGTGGTCGTTAAAGTTTCATGAATCAGGCTGTGCAGACCTTCTTATAACCCGCAGCACGTTCTGCGTTGTTTTCAGCAATGGTAGAATATAAAGTCAAGTATGTTCCATAAAGCACTTGCTCAAATGCTCGATTGTCCACATTACATTTTTCCAAACTTTCGCCTTTCAGAAATAACATTAAAATGTGTTTGTTTTATACACATACTGTACACATACTTTATTTCATCCTAAGACTCATCAGTCTGAGTTTATGTTAAAACGCTTTCTCACAAGCATAACAACACGCCCACATTGAGCAGCCTGCTTGATCTTAACAGTGTTTAGCTCAAAGGTGCAGGGATGTAACATGCATTATGTGATGCCGTTTTATTTTTAACCCCAGTGAATGCACAACATCCTGTCCATGCCACATGAACGTGTTTACGAAATGGGCACATGAGGGATTCAGCATCCTGTTTTACAGGAATAACAAGAGTGCTTCACATTTTCCCCTACTGTCCTGTAACATGATAACCACATCCTCACTCATAACTGTCAGGATTTTTAAGCATTTTTGTGGAAACCACATGTTGATTTTTATGACTGAAGTTCTCGTTCGAAAAACGTTTTCTTGTTGACAAATGAAATCTCGACAGTCTTGCCAACGCACACACAGCTTTTAAGAAACTGCAGTATAGTTGCAAGCAGAGGGACTAAAGTAAAGAATGTAAATCAATGTTGCTTTATAAATAAATCATACTTTTTTGTTGTTTAGCCGTTGGGTAGATAATCAAAGCCAAATAGACATGTCTGTAATTACATTGCCATAGATTAATTATGTGGGAAATAAATAAAAAAAGATAGCTGCTTTGTAACGTCTCTTATCATGAAGCTAAATAATTGTGCATAAGAGTAGATGCAAGCTACAAACGCACACCTGTAACTTTGGTTGTTGTTTACTGAATATAGACTCCATTGTGTCAAATGTTTGTCATTTTGTGAGTCCACTTGCTGTCAGCTGTGTAATGCAGAGACTCGGTGACTTAGTGTCTTGGCATTCAGACGGATGTGTAGTCAGTTGTACCTGGTTCTATGAAAGTAACCTTTTGTTTCAAGGATACATTGTAGTGTTAGTGTTCCAAGTGCGACAGGCAGCAGGACTACGACACGTACAGTAGAGAAACATAGTAGTAACTAACACTGACATTACACACACTGTAATCTTAGTTAGCATTAGTCACAAAAAGACTACCAGTAACATTCATAATCGGTTGAGTATTACCACATCAAGCTGGTCCTTGTCATCCATTGTTGGCATTGCAGATAGACAGAGAAGGAAGTATGCTGTCCTGATGCAGTAACAGAAACCTGGTATGAACACAGAGGAAGGCGACTGGGTCATGGCCTGCCTCTCTTTTGGGTTGTATGGCCTCACTAGATGTAACACTCACTCGGGTAATTCTGCACACTTACACAAAAAAGGTAGCATTCATAATTACAAGCCAATCACATCCAACCATAGCGTTGAGGATTTAATACTTAGAGTGGCAGAGAGTAGTCTCGCATTGCCAGACCTATCTCCACAGCGCTGGGGAGTAAGTTCTGGCTACACCACAGATACATTCCAGCATAGGAGACAAAAACACTCCGGGTTGTTTGCATTTCTTTAAACCAATCAAAATCGCCTTGGGCGCCGCTAAGTTCCGGACGAAGCGCTTGTGGCTCTGCAAAATAGTCTCGCGAAGGATATAAAATATGAAATGAAGTTAGCTGGTCACACAATACAGTAACGTGAGCTATTTAAATTGGCTGTATACATTAGTACGTTTAATACCAGTGTATTGCGATGCGTACTTCGTCCATAGCAGTTATGCCTGCACGATTCGGGGAACAATATGAATCACGATTTTTTAGCTTAGAATTGATACACGATTCTTTGCCATGATTTTTTTCTCACGAAGTGTAATGTTTATTGCACAAATGAACGATGACAAAACAAAACAAATTGCCAGTACTAAACATAGATTTATTTTGGCACCTATAGCACCTTGCGCATCACCTCAAGCCTGTAAACAGAGATTTCAATGAATAAAGAAAATAAAGTACATACTGGCTGCCAAAAATGGTGACATATAACACATTGAACTAAATATGGCCCTGATCCAGGCTCTATCTGAACTCCTTGAACATGTCTTTACAGAATTAAAACATGTCAATGTCAAATGCTTTCAATAAATTAATTGAAGGAGAAAAAAAAATAAATGAGATGTGAATCGAGATCGCGATTTTATAACGATTTATTGTACAAGCCTAATAGCAATTCCCACCAATTCCCCCCAATCGGTCCCAAAACTTCCCACTTAGATAGTAAACGTCGTAAACCTATTCTTTGTAAGTCTTCATTCACCGAAAGAACCAAACAGGCGTGCATTATTGCACGATCCAAATTAGTTTGTTGTCATTTTCAGAATGTAGCTTGCCAGCTGAAAGTTTGCTGTTGTTTCCCGTATCGAAGGGATTTTGAGAGCGGCAGCAGTAGAAGATGAATATAATCACACTAATGAGCAATAGAAATAGCAGAACTAAAACAATGACCAAATACTATACTGTATAATTGGCTGTAGTAATTAACAAGCTAATTATAAATGGGTTGTATTTTCAACATTTTAAGTAGCCTAGAGCGAGTATGGGAAATACATCTACTGCTGTCATAGAGCTGTGTTTCATACAATACATAACATAACATTTGAAAGTTAAACTGTTTGTGCTGCAGAAGTCCAGAAGAAATAGAAAATAATATATAATATATTAAAGGCTTTAAGAAAGGAGTGCGTAATTAACATTTGGTAAATGCTATCTGACCAAAACGCAGCGTATGTAATCATTTACTGGGAGCAAATGTTCATTGTGTGAATGATTTTATTTACGGTCATGGTAAGTCTATAAAAAGGTTTTCTACTTACAAAGTGGCCGTGTGTTTCTTAAAATTTCAAAGAAATGATATGCAACTTTTTGACAACTACGGTGAGCTGGCTTCCTGCGAATGCTTCTACTTCAACCACCTTTGGCAGTGGTTTGATAAACCCAATGTGTGCATCAGGATGACCACACTTACTTTTACTTGCTGTGAGATTTCACTGAGCAGTTTTCCCGTCTTAAATAGGGAATCCGTAGAGGTAAAAGCAAAAAGGTTCTAGCACATACTGGTACCTGCGTTTTATTCCACTTAGTTTGCCATCATAGACTTTTATTTTGGAGAAATTGTTGTGCCTGCTGTATGTCCTTTGTTGAGTGCACGAGTGAAGTCGTGAGTTCAGGTTACCAGGCCAGGAAATGCCAATATTTGACTTTGATTCCAATTAATTTAGCTGGGCAAACACTTCAGGTTTATAGGGAAGACATGTAACCTTTGGGTGCTTTTCCTGTACCCTTGTCCTTTTATCTGTTTCCTACAATGTCACAGACGGCACTGGAGCTGTTATGAAAGGGAAATTATTGCTTCAGATAGCCAGGGACTTCTAAGATTACGTCAGTGAAAGTGTGTCCTTGCTCTAAATCCTTCATGAAATATGTATTTATTTCAAAGATAAGCAAATGTGATACTTTGTCTGTGAGAGGAGGGGGTGGTGGTGGGAAGCTCCCTGTTGGGATCGTGTGTCCTTTAGGCACTGTGACCCTGGACTCACCCCACCCGGGCTTTGGCCCTGCACTCCCTGAGGAATGTGACCTCAGTGGAGGCCGTCTTGTGCGTGAGTTTGGAGATCGTTAGTCTGCTGCAGCCCCCCCGTCTAATTCATTTCACTTAAGGTCATAATACTCTTTGTAGTTGGTTTGTTCTGGCTTATGTGTAGTACTTGTTAGGGCTGTGAAATTAATTGAAATTTTAATCGTGATTACAATTTTTGGCTCCTAATGATAACAAAAACGGATTAATCGGAAAAAACCCTGATTACTTTTGTACTTTTGTGCAAGTAAACTCTTATTTTGTCTTGTGTTCTGAATGAAAAAAGTATTAAGGGAAATTTCACAGTTCAAGGTTTTCGGTTTTTTAAGTTTAATAATTGCAACATCTTTCCAAAAGACAATGAGTAATTGTGTTAAATAATCAGGATTTCAATATTGACCAAAATAATCATGATTTAGGATTTTTTCCATAATCAAGCAGCCCTACTTGTGTACCTGGCTAGCTGGGCATATCCCCCCCAGAGTTGGTCAGTGGTCAGATTGGACCTTTGTACAATTAGAGGAGGACATTCACTTCTACAATTTAAAACTTTAATAGTTCTGAAAATCCATTTTCTCATTACAATGAGCATTGGAGTCCTACAGGAACACAAGAGTTTTTGCCAAAATTGGAACATTTGTGGTTATTTTACATGAAAGATTTCTGTATTTTTGTGGTTTTGTCTGTCACCCTCTCACTGGTTTGAAGTGGGTGGGGCTCATTTGGAAAAGGTGATGTCACTTACTTCTGTGCACCAATCACAGTTTTAACATTTGAATCATAATCTGATTACAGTTGGTGGGGCTGTTTGCGTATGTTGCCAGCACTGTAAATCAAATCTGATCAAACACCCACACCGCCCTGCGTCATCAGGTTTTTGATTAGCTGAGATTTTGGCTTTTTGTGGCCTTCAATCGACAGGATGGCTTGAAGACAGAAAAGGGGGAGAGAGAGGGGGGACGACATGCAGCAAAGGGCCGCAAGATAATAATAATTCTAGGTAATTATAGACAACTTTACAAACTTTTCTGGTGACTACTGAAAAACATCTCAGTGGGGATTAGGGCTGGGCAATATATCGATATTATATCGATATTGTATCGATATTGTGATATGAGACTAGATATCGTCATAGATTTTGATATGTCCATATTACTGATGATTATTTATCTAAAATCTAAGTGTGAAGATATTTTGTTAAAGCACCAATTGTCAACCCTAGAACATTGCCGCAATATCGATATCGAGGTATTTGGTCAAGAATACCGTGATATCTGGTTTTCTCTCCCTATCGCCTAGCCCTAATGAGGAAGCACTGAGGGAGTTTTGGACTTGTGACCAACGTCTGAACAACCCAAAATATAGTAGAAGAGTGGGGAAAAACAGCCCCATCCTCATCTGTAAAGCATCTAAAACGGTCTAGTTGTACAACTATGGTATCAAACATTTGCATAAATGAACATTCATGCAAATGTTTTATAATAGTTCAATAAAAATTGACTCAGCAATCACCAAAGTACCCTTCAAAGTCAATTCAGGGGTGTAACTTTTGGTACGATTGTGTACTGTAGCAGCACATCAAGCTCAAATCTCAAAACCGCTGTTTCCTGGTAATGAGGAAAAGCACCAAGTTGTTGGCTCACCTTGTTTCTGGCTTGCCGTTCCTGACAATCCCCTTACATCCTCTGCATTTCCTGTCAGCGTATTTTAACATAATCATCAGCTCTTCTGAAGTCGTGTGCCTTCAAACGGTATGATGTAATACATGGACAGAAGTTTAGGTTAGACTTGTGCAACTGGAATATAAATCCTTTTGAGAAATATTAATTGTGAATTAATAATCACAAACTGGAATTTGGAAAACACAGCTGTGCATTTGTAAGAGTCCGTTTAATGTTTTTGTGGTTTCAGAGCTTCACATGCTTTGACATCTCAGAATTGCTTTGTGACGTTGGTATTCAAAAGCAGCAGAGGGAACAGGGATAAAATACAGTAGTGATGACAATCTTTTTTTGTGACTGTTGTATAATTACAGGAATGCAGCACACAGGGTTTGGCAGTTGCTTTTTTATTTAATTTTTTTTTTTATCAGCTTTCCAGCAAAGCTCCCAACAAAGTTGGCAGCGTGTCCAAAAGTTGTTTGATTCTAATGGTGCACAGTGGTAGCAGACAATATCTTCATTGAACAGTAAAGCTAGGTCAACATCCAATGTTTTAGCCCTAAAGAAACGGAAAATCAGTGTTGACACAGAGCTTTGCTTTGGGGCCAAAGAACGATGTGGAATTGTAATAATGTTCAAATCTCATAAAGACAATTTTCTTTCTTCAATTATTCACGTTTCGATTTTTGATTGATTTCAAATCCAGTGTGTGCTTACCGCCTCTTATGCATACAAAGTATTGTGCTTGGGATACGTAACATCGGCTAACTGACCATTTGTCTCTTAACAGGTATCTGTGTCAAATGTGGGAAAGGTGTGTATGGAGCCAGCCAAGCCTGCCAGGCCATGGGGAACCTGTATCACACAAACTGCTTCACTTGCTGCTCCTGTGGTAAGTTTAGTGAAATCATAAACTGGTTCATTATCTGGTCTGCAAATGTGGGCGCTAACCTACCTCAATTCATAGCCATTCATAGCCATTCTCAGCCCCCCACCCTTCCTCATAACGCCCCCCTCCACACCCAAGCCCCACCCACAACCCCCATTTCAATAGGACATTCACTTCTATTGATCGATACTCATGTTCAAGTTCATTCTTCAAGTTCCCCTAATGCTTTTGAGGTATGTAAAGAGGAAGTATAATGTTGCAATGGATTCAGTGAGTTACACGGTGGGCTACAACTTGAGCTGCCAGTTTTTGTTTAGCCTATATTGGTTTACATTTTGGCAAATTGGCACCATTAAAAGTATGCCAAATTAGCAATTAGCTGTTCCTTTTTGCAGTGTACTCATGGATGTACAGACAACTATCACTGGATTCTTTTGATACTGAAAAAAAACGTATAATCGTTACGATTCTCAGGCAAGTTCTGGTGTTATAGGGAGCGTATTTTCTCACTGAATTCTAAGTGAATCTATGGACACTTATTCGCAATGGACGTTTGAGATAAGTGAAGTGTACGCCACACTGAATCTAAAAACGTGTATCATGTGGTCAGATTTGACTTTGACAGATATGACACAGAGAAGGAGTGTTTTGGAGTATTGACGCAAATTGCAGCAGTCAGGCGACAAGTGTTTTACTCAATTGTCTCCATGAGCTGTGTGTTATAACCTGTTTTTAAACAGTCTATGGCCGTAACCGCTGCTTCAGCTGCAACTTCTGACTGTGTCGAGAAGCGGGCCAAATCTTCGGGCCAAACTTCAATAACCAACTTGTTGCTTTTAGAACGATGGCATAAACCTGCCTCTTTCATCTCACACAGTATCCTTTCCTCTCACATCTTTCCCTCCATGCAACCCCCTGCAACTCTTCTGCTCCCCCCGGGGGAGGCGCATCTCACAGTTTTTGAAAACCACTGATCTACACGAAAGCTGTGGTTGCTATGACCACATAGCATTTTTCACCAAGAGTGAGAAAATATGATGATTTAAGAGTAGAGATGGTCCGATACCATTTTTTTCTTACCGATTCCGATCCGATACCAGTGTCTCATATATTTTATTATGTTTTAACAACTGTATACTACTATCCCTGTATGGATGTGATATGATTTCTATCTTTGTTGTCAGTCTGGCTCAGGTTAAACTCTTTGTGAAACATGAACAAACACAAACAATGAGTGCCACAGAACTTTCTTTTACTATCCAATTTGACAGTCAATTATAACGGAAAAAGAACATAAATAAACTACTTTAACGTAGATTTTCTTTAGGGCTTTATTACGTGGTATCGGATCAGTGCATAAACTCCAGTACTTCCCGATACCAGCGTTTTAGGCAGTATCGGAGCCGATACCGATACCAGTATCAGTATCGGAACATCTCTATTTAAGAGTTGTTATTTCTATAAGTTAACTCACAATATCCTGTTTGGCTGTGTGTCAGTCTCATCTGCGCTCATGGTGTTGCTATTTTATTTCTCTTGTTCGGGCCCAGAGAAACAATGCCCCCATGGTCAGTTTCACCTACAAAGCTCAAATTGGTCGATTGGTCCTCCAGCCAGGGAAACGCATCGGCATGCGTTGCACCACACATTTGAATCGTTGAAAGAAATCAGAGATGCGGGCGGTGGTTTGAGGTCTGGAACCAGGCTAGTTGGTCTAAAGCTAAACCAGAGTTTCTAAAGCCCAGTGTGCCACTTTGTGCTTTAGTGCTCTTCAAGTGATGTGTTTAAAAGCCATCAGTCTGATGCCTTAAATGTTTTTATGCTTTAGATACACCCCACATCTCAGGCAGCATCAGTCGTCCTCAGAAAACATAGAAAACTGTGGGGGAAATGTTTGCTCACGCTCCTGCTTACAGGATCCCCACCTTTCTCGCGCCGCAGATTTCTATATTCTTTCATACAGCCTCGCTCTAAGCTTCAGCGGCTGCTGTCTCTGCTGAAAAATCATCATTAGTATCACCAGCTTGCTGTCAGAGGTGGTGTTATGGCCTGAAGTCTGCTCGGTGGAAGAACAGGGCCGCTCAGTTCTCTCTGCAGCAGGAACAAGCTTATAATGCCACAAATAAATAAAATGCTGACATTATTTGGTCTTTAGGACTGTAATTAAATCCGTTCTCGAGCTCACAGTGTGTGTGTGTGTGTGTGTGTGTGTGTGTGTGTGTGTGTGTGTGTGTGTGTGTGTGTGTGTGTGTGTGTGTGTGTGTGTGTGTGTGTGTGTGTGTGTGTGTGTGTGTGTGTGTGTGTGTGTGTGTGTGTGTGTATTTTGGACGCCTCTGTCACCCGACTCCAGCCCTCCTCTCCTGTTTCCCGGGGAAACAAGAGGAAGATGTCGGGAGAGAGCTTTTTAGCCAGGTTGCTTCCATTCATATGTGTACTATACATGGATACCGATCCTCCAACCCACCCCCTCCGGCTCTGGAAGAACTGCCTATAATTTACATGTAACCAAAGCCACATACTTTCCGATTTATTGTGTGTCTGAAGAAAGAGGGGCCAGATGCTGAGTGTCCAGTTGCTAAAGTTGTCGGGTTTGCTGTAGAAAAGTAGCCTCTGACCTGGTTAAGTGCAGTTTTAAGTCCTGATTATATTTTAGGGTTTATTTAGGAGTCATTAGCTAGCCACAGTCAGGAAAACTGCATTCAGTGGTGAAATTAGGTCTTTCAAACAAGCTTTTTATCCTCTGAAGACTAAAAATACTCTCAGAGAATGACTGGATTACTTCTGGGGAGGGGGTAACTGCATCATAAAATAGCTATGTGGGACTTCATTGCTGCTAGACAAAAACAACAGACAGCTCCTGAGAGAATTATTGTTGCATTTATTGGAGAAATCATGTCCGGGATGAGTTAACAAGTCGTTTTCTGCGCTCAGCACAGGTCGTTGTTGATAGCTTCACAGACCATCCTGACTCTCGAGATGGTTTATTGGTAATGTAAACTCTGTGATGTATCATTTGACCTCATGTGAGTGGGAATGTTTTCTTTTTAAGCAGTGTTTTGAAGGCCTCTGAGAAGTTCAGTTTCAAAGTGCCTGCACTTGTCATAACACAATCCAGATTGATCAGGAGCTACGTTCTTATGTCCCTGTTTGTTTGTTTTTTGGTTGCGTTCTCTTTTTTCTTTTTCTTTTTTTTTCTTGAGTAGGGTCCTCCTAGAGTCTGGAGCTCCAGTGTGAGGCCGAGTTTGCTGAGACATTGCTCGCTGGTAGCCCTGGGCTTTGTTTAACCATGCATAATTGAGCCCTCCTCTTGGCTTACTCCCATGGTTGCACCCTTTTTTCATGAAATGGCCAAGAATGCAAACTACCCCCCTCCACTTCAGCCGGCCTTCCCTGGAGGACCTCAATCAGACAGTCACAAAGTGTACCAGACCTGCTTATCAGAGGGGGCAGGCCTGGCATGGGCTCACATAAAACTGCACATGCACGGAGACGTGCATGCACACATGTGCAGACACACGTACACAAGTGGACATGGTTTTTGGGTTCTAAGGTCAGTTCAGTTTGGATTTTCTTTTTGAAGAAGAATGTGTGTACACTAGAGTAGCCATGGTTACCTACAAGTTAAATAAGTACATCTGCCGAGATACATTTTTATGCATAATGTAATGTTGAAGAGCAGCACTTCCTCCTCACACAGCTGCTATTAATGTGCCTTTAAACAAGGTAAATATGTCCCTCTGCCACTTTAATTGTAGCAGGAGGAGTTGCACTTTCCCCAATTTGCCACTGAATATATTTTCCCACAGAAATACACTTCAACTGGAGTGAATATACGTATATTTCCATGTGAGTGTGGGGCAGGGTGTTGTTGAAAATAAGTCATGCCTTCTCCAGATAAAATTTAAAAAATAAACTCGCTGCTTCGGGCTGGATGAGCAGACTGTCAGCCCCAAGGCTGATGACTCATCTCTGTACTAGAGCTCAGGGGCTTGAATTTCTCAAATCATTCACCGCCACACTAGTTGCACCTGCCAGGCAGCAAAAATCAGAAAAATAGGGAAAGTTGAGTTCATTGTGTTTTGTTCCTGGAGTTATACAGTAAGTTTACATGCACATGTTATTAGAAGTATTTGGATTAGGATAATAACGAGGCAAACTCTGACTGTGGAAGCTGTCATATAAACCACATTTTAAGAAAAAAATATATCTGTATAGATGTAAAATATATTGATATAAGGTATACCAGTCTATATAGTTATACAGTACAAGTCAGTAGCTTGTTAGATACTAACAAGTGTTCTCATTAGCAGGTGTTCAGTGAGCCGCCAGCTAACAAGCCTCCAGGAGTAATGTATTTTTGGCACCCCCAATTTAACCTTTGTGGTTTGGTTGGACTTGTAGCTGAACAGTTGAGTTCCTCCTCTTCTTTTAATGAATAACAGGCAGACTGGATGCTGTGAGACATGTTGCACCAAAGATCTGTGTCTTAATATTGCCGTCGATTTTGAGCTGCAGTTAAATATTTTTATCACCACTGATTACAAGTAAAAGATTTACTCTAGAATCAATAAAATATAATATGATGTATGTATTTCTTACCTGTCTAACAAGAGGCCGAAACAATTAGAAGTCTTTTTGTTGGTTGTTACCAGAGATGTTTGGGCTGAAGTCAGCCGCCGCGCCGCAGGTCTTTATGTGTTTGCATGAAATGTTGACAGCAGATGGAACATATGCAGCGGTAGTAACTCTGCTGTATATTTATATTTTACTTATTGTACATCACTGTATAGTTCATCGTTATACCTCAATTAGTAGTTTGTTCTTTGGAAATATCATTCTGTCCCATTAGCTGCTTTACCAAACTGCCAGTACACTGTTTTATTTTTCCAACGTGATACGGATAAATGTAATGGTGCTGGAAGGGTTTTCAAGCTGATCTGTTTCCAAATCCCAAAAGCACTCCTAGCACAATATGAGAAAATAACGGTTCATCACAGACTAGAGGAAATTATTAACATTGTTTTTCTAGTTGAGCCACAGAGGGAAAGCTTTCTCTCCCTCACACACAAACCCATTATCATCCCTCTTCTCCACATCTCTTCTTTTTCTGGCAATTGAAGACATGTTCTGCCTCTGCAGTTCTTGCCACATTCCCACTAGCCTTTCCGCTACAGCTGTACTTTAAACCCAAAGGCTACACCAGCACTGTGGTTAAGTCGTGGAAAATTAGGGGTAAATCTGCGTAAATATCTTGTAATCAGAGCATGCTATAAGACAGTGCTGGGATGAATGTTTTGGTTTCAGTATTACATTTTCTGACTCAAGAGGCGTGGCAGCAAACACTGGGTGATATGTTACTGATTCTGGCGGAGAACTGCGTCATTCATGGTAGATAATATGCTCACTGCTGCCTGTGCTGTAGCTTCCACGGCTGGGTTTTCACCAAAATACTCAAAATCTTGTTTGCCATGACATGGTATAAAAAAATAAATCCGTTTTGAAGCTCCTTTTTTGAGCAAACCACCACATTTATGTCCTTCTAGCCTGGCCAGAGCTCTGGTTTCTGTGCCAGAGACGGAGAACAGAGAGACTGAGGGATGCTTCCCACTAACAAGAACAAGAGCAATACATATCATTCGGTTTATTCTCTGTGACAAAATGACACAGAGACAATAAAAATATTCAGGTGATGAAACCCAAATAACCGGTTGTTTTTGTCTGTTAGTGTGCATGTCACAATTTTAGGAAAAGATGTCGAAACAAATCCACTCAGCGATGTCTTTTTCTGCATTGGAGTGGCCATGTTGACATGCCATGAGCTCTTTTAGTGTGAATGCAGGCAGGTCCGGGCTGTGATTGGACGCTCAAAAGCAGTTAAACATTCTGTCTACTCAATCTGATTGAAGAGATCAAAACTCCAGGAACAATTGGAGTATACAGAACAACTTTATTTTCAGACCAATCAACATGATTGCACAGCTGTGGCCAGCGCCTAATGTAAGCCACTTGTTTGGTCAATCAGGCAGTGCCAAAAACATAGTACTTGAGCATATGTTGTGTCCTATGTTAAGTTACAGAGATACGATGAGCCTGCCTGATTCATTGATCTGTGTTTAGCTCACTTTTTTTAGAGCATAGCTTTGTCACTTATAATCTGACAAATAAAACCATGCTATGTCAAACACTGCCTTCACAAAGAGGAACAGTTATCCCATGTTGAAACACACCAACAGCCATATGACTAATAGGAAGTTGACAAATACTTGGAATTTGACTTGATATGACCCTTTTTTTTTTTTTTTTTTTAGCAGCATGTACCGTGTGGTGTCATATAACTGCACTATGTATCCTGAGATTGTGGTGCAACTTGACATTTTATATCCTGGCTCCAGTTCTGTCTTTATCCTGAAAACCTTCTCTCAAAACAGCAGCAATGGGCAACATATTCTTGCATTTAAATCTTGCTATCTTATCAGTGTTGGCCTTTCTTTGTTTGTTTTGCAAACTTCTGACAAGAGTGTGGTGGAAAGTATGAGAAAAGAAGAAAGTCTGACGAGGTTGTACAGTTGACGTTCCACTTCTGGTGCCTCCACTACAACCCATAGAAGAAGAGGTTTGCACTCTTTTGCCAAAGCAGCGACTGTGTTTTTGATGCTTTGATATTTTTATGTATTTTATTTTATTTTTTATTTTTTGTAGGTAGACCTTCAAATCAGGCTGCATGTCAAGAATTACATTATCAACTCTAACCTTAACCATATACTACATATATGGGATGAAGTGATACCAGGAGCCCTTTGGTCCAGGCATTACGCCCGCTTACCAACAGATACAACATGAGAGTCTGATCTAGGCTTAAAGGGGATAAAAGAAAAATGGCTACCATAGACAGTATATAATGGACCAATAGACCCTGTTGCTCTGGACGGAGACCAGTGAAGGCTATTAGAAGCACTTTTCCGGTGATGGCCAGCTTTACTGCGCAGCCTCCAACTGAGAGAATGTGACGTGAGCAACGTGTCTGAAAGTTGTAAGTCTTCTGGTAGCTGTGCCAAGAGAAATCTCAATCATTTCCAATCTTACAGAGACGGAGAGTGTAGGTATATGTAAGGAGATAACATAAGCACAGGCTAATTATTGCTATCTAACATGCTAGTTAACATTAGTAATTAAACCTAAACAGCTCATGTAAGTCGAAACTGCCTGCGAGCTTCTCCTGTACTATACGGTAATTCCTCTACTGTGCGACAGTAAGTCACTTGGTTATGACACAATCGTTAGCCTATTTTTACAAAAACGTCTGCTACGGAGCCATAACGGGAGGTACAATGTAATGGAGCCTTTTATACATTGTTGTGTTTCTTTGGAACTAAACAACGGACAAATAGAGTTTTCAAACATTTCTGATGTAAAGTTATTCGCAGTCAAATGACGTAAAAAAAAAAATGGCGGTCAGCGGAATGCTAACAGGAGGTGATGGCCAGTTAGCAACAAAATGGTGCCATACATGGCTCGAGTTCTGAAGCGAAGCTTACCCCCTTGGTGGCTACACTAAATGTTGCCGATTTATTCCTAGAAACAAGTGCGCTCCAGTTCCTTATGTGTGAACAGGCTCAACACAACTGCTATACCACAGGGAAATATGGCCAAATAATACCATTGCAACGGTGACACACCAGTCCTCTTTCATCATACCAACGCTCATTTCCATGGCAACGCCATTATTCAAAATGAGTCCATTAGCAGAATGAGCCCTAATTCGTAAAGGAGCAAAAATTACAAGCAACCAGCTTTAAGGAGTGCAGGGGTCAGGGCCTTAAAGCCTCAACAGTAACACTGTGAGCATAGAGTCAGTCATCATTATGCAATTATTTATCATTTTGTGGTTAAGTTACCATTAAAAGGGTAAATTACTTTTTTTTTTATATAGTTTTTCTTAAGTTCATTTGAGTTTCATTAGCTGTTCACAGGGAAACAGTGTTTGTTTCCAGCATGGCAAATTTTATACCATATATTCTCATAGAAAGAAAGACATTTTCTGTGTTTTCCAACCGGTTATAATTCAAAATGTCTATTTTGAGTGATATGAGGCTCTGGTCTCATTAACTTTACATTTGTGCAGTTAAGTTTGTAATACATTCAAATTGCACCAAATGCTTGCTCTTGGGGGAATTGTTGGGTCTCTGTAAATTATAGTGTTGTCTAGACGTACTCTATCTGTAAATTGTCCTGCGATAACGTCTGTAATCCATTTAAAAGGTCTTAAATTTAGTAGTAACGTGTAAACGGAGCTGCTGCTTCTATTACCTGTAGTGCTGTGGGGATGTTCGGGCTCTCTGCAGTGCTGTCTGGTGACAAAAGGCCAGAGGAGAGAGGGGCAGACATGGAGCCCTCCCCCTCCTTTGCTCGGCGAGGGAAGCGGGCAGAGAGCGGGTGTTGGAGAGGTGTGGGGGGTTGAATGGCACCAGCTAGTGACCTCAGGCAGAAAGAATGTCCCCGTTTGCTCAGTCGGCCCGCTCCCCTAGCAGCGCACCACACAGTCATCAGCGCTGAGGCCTTTGTGTTCACCTTCCAGACCCCAAACCCAAGAGCAGAGGCCACAGACGAGCACACAGCAACACCTCGCAGCCCCTGCTGCTGCACTGTTCCCTATAATCTCACTGTTCCTGCAAGTTTAGCCTCTCCAAAGTCTTGGTTTTGAAGACAGTGTCTCTTAAGAATTGCTTCACATGGAGTTCTTCCTCAATCCTGCTTTTCTCTTTGCTTTACGTTACCAAAATGCTAATTGCTCCACAGTCTGAAAGTCTTAAAAGTCTAACCTATTGTGTAGACAGCATTCCTCGGCTGCCCCAGCCATTTATGTGGGTGTTAATGTATTGCCATCTCCCAGCATTGTGACACTGTGTTTGTGTGTGAAATACAGCGATTGCATCAATTTCAGTGTTAAAAAGAGACGGGGGGCATGTCTTTTCCCATGCTGGGACACCCATAAAATCAATGGTGGCTTGGGACGACAATTAAATCTGACTAATCCAGCAGATTTATGAGATCCGTGTGCTTCGTCTGCCAGGCTCGGGTGAAGTCATCGTGCTGCCAGAGAGACACCGCTGCTGTTAAATGAATTTGAATGGTCGAGCTGTGAGGGGTGCATGGCAGGGGGCTGCAGAAGCCAGCCTGCAGCAGAATTTCCTTTTTAGATTGAATTCAGACTTGGATTCTGATGAATGAAGACTCACCCAGAGGAATTCAGCCTTCACACTCGGAGCTGGAAGCTCAGTATGCTGAACCTGGGCTCGCTGTGGTGTGGGCACGTTTCTGTGGATGTGTTTGCAAGGTGCAAAACTGAAACTATTGATTGCTTTCATGATATTTTATGTCTTAAAGTTGCGTAATCAGTCTAACCAGCAGGCAAGAAAATCTCCGTATTAATTTGATAATGTGGAACAGTGGGTAAAGCCAATAGTAGCAGCAAAAGTTTGGTCTTGCATGCATGACCAATAGTTTAAATATATAATGATATTGATACATTTCAATATGCTAGTCGAGGACTGGTTCTAGATCTAGTGTCCATGCATGTTTTAAAGTTAGGGACATCCTCCCTCCAGCCTGCTTTTGTTGGTCTGTCTGTGAACGGTGCACAATGGCAGGGAAGGGAGGAGAGAAGAGATTTTTGGGGGGAGGTTTGAAAAGCAGCCTCCTGTATTGATTGTGTATGGGCTGTGAATGGAATCCTGCTGGGATCAATGGTCGAAGTAATCAAACGGACGCACAGGCAGGATGTTGCATCCGTCCGGCCAGCCATCTGCTCGACGCTGACCTGCTGTTGTGGTTGTAAAGTAGAGAGATTAAGGAAGAGACATACAGTGTGTATTTTGACTAAGAGTGTAAGAAGTTAAGAGAAATTGTGCCCAAAATCGTTTTCGTTTGACTTTGTCTGATAGGGCTGTCACGATAACCGCCATATTGCAATACTGTGCTACTGGCATGCCGACCATAAACACTATGTTCCCATTTTTTTTTTTTTTTTTAATGAGGCTAGGCCCTTTTTGTTTTACACTTCAATGCGTGTGTATTGAACTTTTAATAAATTCATAATGAAAACAAGAGTTAAGAATGTAATTTGTACTTGAACCGCTCCATCTCCATCATAAAGGCTGCTTGAAAGCAGTGGGGGATAAGGAGTTTGGCTCCGGTTTGTTTTTGTGTACGTTAGCATGTTGGATGGGTTTCCTCTCACATAAGCTACAACGGTCGAGCAACGGCGAAACACCGTCCTCCTCTTATGCACACCTCTCTCACCGTTGCTGTTGTAGCTGACCGGGAACCCGCCGGCAGCCCTGCAGCTCCAGCGTTTCTTTGCACTCGCCATAGTGTGACTGACCTGCACGCCAATCCGCTTGTTGTGCTAACCTCAGCACCTGTTGCTAACAGCAGACAGCTAAAGGTTTCCAGGCAGAACACACACTTGTAAAATTTGGTTCTGCATTATGTGCATCAATCTACATATTTAGATATGCGCAAGCCCTAGTGTCTGACATGATCTGTTCATCTATAGGTTGAGTGTGCCTTTTAATACGCCTCCACTCTCCTGGGAAGGCTTTCCACAACATTTTGGAATGTTGCAACAAACATTTGCTCCCAGTCATCCACAAGAGCATTTTAAAGCAACACCAAATAACTTTACCCACTTCGGTCCCCCTACAGGTTGGAAGCGGAATTGTCCATTACATTACATTGTCCAGTTCGAACTACAGATCCGCTACCCGATCTGGCAAACTTGCATGTAATGGAATGGACAATTCCGCTCCCAACCTGTAGGGGGAACGAAGCGGGAAAAGTTCTTTAGTGTTGCTTAAGGCCTGGTCACACCAGAAAGTGATACAGTAAAATTAATCTCCACGTCTCTGTGCAATATTTTGGTCTAGAAGCTTGGTGACGTAGGGCCTGTACTGGCAGGGCTACTTGGTAAACTGCTGTAGCTGGTGAGCTCACTGCTAAATCGCTAGCTACGGAGCTCTTTTTTTTTTTTTTTTTTGTCTCTCCAGCTCTCCATCTCGCTTAAAAGTGCAGACTCTCAAGGCGCCTTACTCTCAATGCAAATTTGCAATTCAAAGTTCAACAAAGCTGAACGCAATGTCAATCATTTGCACTGATTGTGATTTTAAATGCTGGTGTGGCCAGGATTTGGTGAGGTTGGACATCCAAAGGTTTGGACAGGTTCTAGGACATCCCGAAGGCGCAGGATGAGTTTGAGGTCAGGCTAGTGAAGTTCCTCCAAACCAAACTGAGAAAAAGAAATTTTTTCAGACCTGGCTTTGTACATTATGGCTTTGTCATGTTGAAACACACTGCATTCTCCAAACTTTTGCACACAGTTGTCTAATATATTATCGTATCATCGTATGCTGCAGCATTACGTGTTGCCTTTATTGGAACTAAGCATTGGTACTAAACTATCCCAAACTATGTCTGTCTGCAGCAGCACATTGGCTTAACTCTTCTTGAATATGTAGATTTCATTTGTTGTCTTTCTTTATAGGAAGGAGGCTGCGAGGGAAAGCGTTCTACAACGTCAACGGAAAGGTCTACTGTGAGGAAGATTTCCTGGTAAGCGTCCCTGATTATTGATTTTGTTCTGTGATGATCAGCCAGGAGCACCGTATCATTGCCTCATGGTGGGTTGACAGAGGGCCGGGCGGAGCAGAGAGCAAGGCATTAGGATCTCAGGCTACATTCTGCAGCCCTCCAGAGAAAAATTCTGCAGAAGAAACAGACATGGCAGCTATAATTAGTAGTTAAGCACCACCCCTCCAATTCACACTAATTTCCCCCAAATTTCCCCAAGGAGCTCAATTACCCCACGAGCTGCTCCTCAGTACTTAGAATTAAGAGCGGGAGGACGACAGCTGTAGCTCTAAGGCTCCCGATCCATCTGCTTCAGGTTAACAGGGCAGACGCAGGGCCTGCTCTTACGATGCCTTCATGTTCTGTCGGAAATATTCTAATGATACATACAATTTAGATGAACACAACAAGATGCTGATTGTGCAAACGACAGAATGTCTTTTCTGATCAGTACAATGCGTGTTAAGACCGAGGACATTTGAATAAAATGTTGCAGAGATTGATTTCCAAACATGGAAGAAGGAGCTTACAAAAGCTTCCTGTAACATAAATGTTGAAATCAGCTTCATGAGCCAAACATCCTCACATCGCGTGGCCTCACCTGCTGTCAATACTTCCTGTTTATCGACAGCTTCCCCCTTAGAGTTGAACCTGTCGATCTGTGGGGAAATAACTCAAATTCCTGTTTTGCCCTTTACAATCACTGCCCCTCAGTGATTAACTGACGCTGGAGGTCAGATGACGGGGTGAGACTAATCTTCTTCCGTCTCTCTGATACAGCTAAGACTTGACTAGTCTGGCCTGCCCGCCCCTGGGTGTCTCTGGGGTCGGGGGGGTGGCGGGGGGTCAGGGAGGTGGTGGCAGATGGTAGATCTGGAGTGGAGATGTCAGGGCAGGGGGCAGCCAGCCCATCACCACCTCCACCTGGTAGCCATGTCCAGGCTACCCCCCCCCCCCTCCTCCCTCCCCGAGTCATCAGGTCACAGCCCTGAGGGGGTTGTGAGCTGCAGATGGTCACCTTCATTAACTTGCTGCACTCTGGGTTTAAGGGAAAGGAGCTATTGATGTGACGAAGGGTGTTTTGTTTCCTGTAACACACACAAGGCGCTTCACACCCAGTTGGTCCAGTGGAGATGCTCACTGGCCAGCAAACACTTGGTAATTCCCAAAGGTGCATGGATTTATCTTAACTGTATGAATATGATGGAGGGCCTAGCAGAATAACCATTAAAATATAGATTTAGAGTATATATAATAGTAGTATAATATAGATATAGAATGCGCCACAGTTCAGCTGAGACAAAGGATTCTGAAAGAAATCCTTTTCGTGTTCATATTAGAGCGCAGCAGCACCCTCTATAGGTGAGTCTCAGACTGAAAGAAGTTGATGCATCAGGTGTGACGCCGCACACGTTCCACTGATTGCATGGCCAGCAGAAATGTCTCCAAAATTCACTGCTGAAGATATTAAGTCCTGTGTCTTGTCTTTCAGTACTCTGGTTTCCAGCAGACGGCTGATAAGTGTTTCGTGTGTGGTCACCTCATCATGGAGATGGTAAGAGTTTTATCAAACAGTATTATTATTATTATTATTATATATATATATATATATATAAAACATTATACTTTAAATGTTCCCATCTTATTGTGCTTATAGCAAAGTTACGATTTTGTGCAGAGACATAAAATCTCACATTGATGAAATAAAAAACTTTTCATTTTCTACCTGTCTTTGGCCTTATTTACTAAAGTGCCCCTTCTTAGTAACAACGTTGTCAGCGCAGTAAACACACAATATCATGTCACCCTCACAGAGATTTTATGTTTTTAATCTGGACTTTAAGAGACCTCTTTGATGGCAACCCATTGTGTGTTATTTACTGCATGAACTCCATGGCCTCACTCCTAAGTCTTACTGTTACCTTGTGTGTGTGTGCGTGTGTGCGTCTAGATCCTCCAGGCGCTAGGCAAGTCTTACCATCCTGGCTGTTTCCGCTGCGTGGTGTGTAAAGAAGGTCTAGATGGCGTGCCTTTCACCGTGGACGTTGAGAACAACATCTACTGTGTCAAAGACTACCACACGTAAGGAGAACAGCTACCTGCTCTGCACACTGATAACATGTGATTACTGCATGACAGAATATGGCCTGGGATTTGTAAACCAGCTGTTCAACATGAAATGGGAAATTTGGAACATGGAAATAGCAGTTTGTTGCAAAATGTATGGCACTCAATCTACTTTTTTTTGTTTGTTTTTTAACTACGTAGTAGTATCCTTGTATTTAGTGTGGAATAAAAGGACAACTGATTCACACTACATAGAGGCTGGTGACATTTTCAAGTTTGTCATTTTTGTTCTCTCTTCCATGACAGGGTTTTTGCTCCCAAATGTGCCTCCTGCAACCAGCCCATCCTCCCAGCCCAGGTAAGGAGAATATCTAAATTCACATTAGTTCCAACATATCTTACATGTCTGGTAGGTTTGTCATCTCCAGGAAAAAAAACTATTGAACCAAGCAAATGCCATCTAGACACATGCTGGTGTTTGATTGATTGGGCTAAAAAAGTTAAATACTAGATTTAATGAACTTCACACGTTTACAGACAAGATTGTAAAGATTCAAAGATAAACATCAGGTGAGATATTTTTTCAAAATGAATATGAAGCATTTTAAAATGTTGCCTTTCATGTGAGACAAATGTGCATTAAGTCTTAGATCCTCTGGTTTCTATTAACGTGCCATGTAGCAAAGGGAATACTAATATCTCTCTTATTAGGATCTTTTCCTTCTGTCTGTTCCAAAGGTTAGAACTGAGCTGGGGAAAAAAATGCGTTTAAGTTTGCTGCGCCCCTCTACATGGAACAAGTTACAGAAATCCATGAAACTTACTGAGCTGGTCTCATCGGTCGCTTAAAGATGATGTTGATTGACTTGGAGGCAGCCACATCTGGCTGCAGATGTTTTACCTGATGTGTTTAGGATTCTGGTTGACTTTGAGGGATTTGCTGTTTCAGTTGTTTTATGTTTTTAGTGTTTTTGTGTATTTTGTGTTTGTATGTACTGTATGTGTGGTTGTACTGCTGCCTGTCTTGGCCAGGACACTCTTGAAAAAGAGATTTTTAATCTCAATGAGTCTCTTCCTGGTTAAATAAAGGTAAAAAAAAATTTGTCACTTTTATCAAAATAAACACAACAACAGCAATGGTATCATGAGATAATAAAAATGCAAAACTTTTTCCTTTTGTTTGTGTATATGTAGAGTAGCTTTGGTGTATCGTTCTCGTACAGTGAGAGTAGAGGTATGTGTGTGTGTGTGTGTGTGTGTGTGTGTCGCTTCAGGACACGTGGCAGCTGCAGGGATCAAACCTGAGATCTTATTGGACCATCATCTTTAATGAGACACTAGGCTGATGTAATGTGAAGGTCTGACTGTGTGTTTGTCCCACCAGGGCTCCGAGGAAACCATCCGGGTCGTTTCTATGGACAAGGACTACCATGTGGAGTGTTACCACTGTGAGGTGAGATGCTGCTCCTGCCTGCACTCTGTCCACACACACACACACACACACACACACACACACACAGCAGAGTCTCACACACACACACACACACATACACACACACATACACACACAGGAAATAAATAAGAGCAGTCTACCATGCATGTGATTTGACTAGAGTCAATTCAGCATAACTGCGTGTGATTCTAGTCAAAACACTGTGTGATTCACCATTTTCAGGCTGTTGTGAAACACGCAGAAAATATTGACACACACCGTTCACCCTGTTGAGCCATACACACACCTGAGCATGCACAGACACATTCACATGCACATCCACTCAGGCCCACAGACACAGTGAACGTGGGTAAGAGCTGCAAATCGTTGGACAAGACTAGACTCTGCTTTGTGCCGGCAAGCGTGAATCACCGCCGCAGTCTGTTGTTGAATAAATGAGACACACACACACACACACACACACACACACACACACACAGAGAAGAAGAAAAAAAACAGACGGATACCAACCCAGTGTTACGGCTCAAAATGATGACTCATTGACAAAGCACATTCCAGTGTTGAGCTCTGAACTCAGCTGGGGACTTGTTGCTTAAAATTGACTTGTGAAGTCAGAATTGAGAGACATTTCTACTGTCCTCATGAGCAAGATAAGACTGATTTCTCTGAATGGCTGACATTCCACTTCATAGAAGTTGGTCAGATCAGTGCAGTGGGTAATGATTCAGCAGAGTTGTGGAGTGGGCGGGACTTGTTGACAGAGGAAGGGTAAAGTCCAGAGCTGAATCGTCCTGGAGATTGTAAATTCATTACATATTGAACAAAGTATAAAAAAAACAAAAACAGTTTTTCCAACAAGACACAACAATACTGAGCAGAAGATGCAGTGAGATTCAGACACGCATTAGTGCAAACTCATTTATAATGCATGGACTTTCAGCTGCTGATCCAGGTCTGAGTCATGATAGCAGCAGGGTGGTCAGCACCCTCTCACCCATCGGGTCCAGTAAAAACCGCTGCACGACTGCAGTCACCATGTTAATGCAGCAGAGCATCCTGCACCACATTGAAGCCTCACTCGCTACCAAGACCCAACAACTCACGCTCCCAGCTTACAGTTTTCTTCTTTGCGGTTTGTGATGACAGTAAATTTGGAAATTCAGCCGATGTAAGCTTAAAAGAATAGTTCAATGTTTTGGGAAATATGTTAGACGAGAAAATTGATACCACTTTCATGTCTGATGGTGGGATCAGTCGTCTCATCGAACTATAAGCTCATTTTCCCCAAAATGTAAAACTTCATTTTGCATTAAAGGGGTGATAGAATGCAAAACCGACATGGGCACAGAGGGGAACGTGTGTGTGTGTGTGTGTGTGTGTGTGTGTGTGTGTGTGTGTGTGTGTGTGTGTGTGTGTGTGTGTGTGTGTGTGCTAAACTCAACCAATCAGCATGCAGCTCATCTAAATATTCATGAGCAGACCATATAAGGCAGAAAAGCTCTCGTTTCAGTCCAGTCCCATTTAACAGGGTAACATTAGGGCCAAAAAAACAGCAAAAGAGACATTTTAGGCCCAACCAATGTTACATACCCTATTAGGAGACCTTAAGGAACAGCGTGAAATACTGTATATAACCATTCTATCACCCCTTTAATAAAACACACACACACACACACACACTCATCTCGGTTTAGTTATTGATTATCTTTGTGGTGTGTCTTAATTTTTCCGTCTTTATGCCATTCTCTCAGGACTGTGGTCTCCAGCTAAACGACGAAGAGGGCCACCGCTGTTACCCACTGGAAGGCCACCTGCTCTGCCACGGCTGCCACATCCACCGGCTCCAGCCGCAGGTCCCTGCCCACCTGCCCCCCAGCTACCCCCTCCATGTCACCGAGCTGTGACGGGGAGGAGGGTGGGCAGCAACCAAGCCCTGCCTCCCAGGTGATCGGAGACACTAGCGGCGGGAAAAGAAGGCCTGCACCCCCTCCAGCAGTTCCAGGGAAGCCTCAGTGTGGCCGTCTGAGCTACTGCCCCTGTCCTCATCTGGATGGCCAGGCCGTGGACTAACTCACTCAGTGCAGCTCCCACCACAAGACCCTGCTGTCACATGACAGGACTGGGGAAAAAAAAAAGGGTCCCCCCTCCGCCTCCATCTGTGGTCCTTTTCTCCCCCCTTCCCCCTGGGTGCCTAACCCTGAAAGCCAACACGCCGGCTCACCCAGAGGCCCCCGGTGACGTCACACAGCCTGACCCCTGCACATTCATCAAAGAGAGGGGTTTTGGATCGGAGGAGAGGACGCAAACTCAGTCTCTCTCCTTGCTTCCATCTCTTCCTTTCCATGTTTTTTTGTTTTTGTTTTTTTTATTCCTGTGCTGTGACTGAAGCGGTTTACTGCAGTGAATTCACCAGTGCTAAGAATGCTGCTGATGTCGGTGTCAGGGAGGCCAGGGAACGAGCCACTACATTCCAGTGCTGGCCTGAAGGGACAGACCCCAGGGTGGCCATGCTGTGCCTTCAGAGCGGGCTCTCTCCGTGCAGCTTCTAACACTGAAATGGAGTCCTGCTTAAAGGCTATGCAAAGGACACCCAGCACCATGACACAGGGCTGCGAGAAAAACTAAAAACTAATCGCCCGTCGTCACCCTGCACCACCACGAAATAGCAGATGCACCGTAGCGCCACAAGCCCAGAGGACCAACTGACTTTCCACTTAGAAGTCTTAGACCAAGACCTCCAGAGATTCACAAGCAGTGTCTTAATTAATGATCATATTATGACAGAAAAAGAAAATTTTAGATGCACATAGAATGTCTTTTATATATGAATATATATTTTGCAAATGTTTTCCACATAAGATCATAGATGTAGATTCTCATTTTTTTTTTTTTCTTGTTGATGCGCTCACAATAGATTCAGAGGTGAAACATGCTGTCTGTCATGCCGTCTGAAGCCTCTGAAGATTTTAGGGTCTGTTGTATCATTTCTCCTCCCTGACGCAGAGCCTCTTCATGTCTGTGTGGGTCACAGATCCACTGGCTTTGTATGAGCAGACCTGGCTCAATTAGTATTTGCCATGAATTCCTTCAATAATCTTTTCCCACTTTAAGTACCAAATGTTTAGTTTTGGCAACGGATGTGTTCCTTTTAGACCACATATCCCGTCCCTCTACTCACTGTAGACAGCTGTAACACACACTAACAGTCCGACATTTCTGCATACCTTAAATGTCACTGTCTTTGGTTAAACCTCAAGCAGTGTATTTAATTGTAAAGACAAGTTACTGAAAAGTATAAGTGAATTGAAAAATAATTTTGACTATTTAACTGGATAGATCTTGATCACTCTGTATATCTGTTTTACAGTTCACGGCTGCACTCTGTGTTTTTAAACATACAAGCTTAAACGGAGCAGTAATTGAAGTTCTATGTAATGGCTTGTATTTTAGTTTTACGTAATTCCCACAAGATGTTAACAATGCATTTATGAATTGCGAATTCTGGCCTGTCAAGGGTGCCAAGTTATTACACAAAGCTCTAAGAATAAGATTAAATTAAATAAAAAAGAATTTAGCTAGTAATTGGTCTTTAAATACATAGATACCAAATGCTAGCTCATGACTGAGAAACAGAGATGTTAACAGAGATGTTGCCCAAAATAAAGTGTATAAGTAAAATAAGTATATTATTAAGCTCTATGGTATTTAACTATGAAAAGGCATTTAAAAACTCTGATCGAGGCTAAACATCTGCATGTTAAAGATGATAGAAAGTGCTAGTTTTGAGAAAAATAAACCGCATGTTTTGGTCACCAGACTTAAAGATGCAGATCTGTAAAATCATATCACCAATCATCAACTTCATTCCTTATTTATCATTATAGGATATATATCATTTCCCATGCTAAAACAGTGTTTGCAAGCATTTGTTGACGAAACGTATGTCATCTGGTGACAGTAAATGTTTTTCTGACCACCCAAAAAAATCCTAATGTCAAAGGTCTCAGGTCATTTCAAGGTATTTTTCTGACATCTGGCCCCTCTGGTACTCTAAAGAGGGATAAAACAAATTGAATGATTTATTTGCAAATACATCTTTCAACCTGGAGCTGCTGGTCTCACCTGTGATTTTTAGGGAGTCCCCCCACATGTTTCCTGTGAGTGTGTGTTTGTGTGTGTGTGTGTGTGTGTGTGTGTGTGTGTGTTTTATCCCTCTTGCATGCGCGCACTAATGGCGGGGCCATGGCGCATGCACCTCACTGTGTTTGCAGGGCAGCGCAGCATCCGTCACGATGACCTGCTCTCTCTGTTAGTAATGACTGCGTTTGTTTCCAGGTGATTGTGTCTAATTCTTGGTGTTTGTTTGAACGTCTGTCTAGCAACATATAGGTGGAGTATACCCGTGTTCCAGTAGCTGACATATCGTCCTCTGACTAGCAAACTCCACCCATCTGGTATTGAAACTAGAATAAAACAATCACCAACTATTATATGCAAACACTGGCTCTTATTCATACTGTATTACTGTACATGCAGGTCTGAATAAATACTACTGAATGTGTCAAAAACAGACCGAAGGCAGGGGACACCACAGGCTGAAAGTGCTTTGATGTAATGAGATTATAAGTCATGTGATAATAAGTGTTGTATTTTAGTAAAGCAAAACAAGAAAAGGACTGCATATGTGAGACATTCCCCTTGTCATTTGATTAACCTCCATTTTGTATAAGGGTTCTGGTCAAGTAATGTGTGCTATACTTGAAGAATGAGGCTTTTTTTTTTTTTAACTTGTCTGCACAATATCAACCCCTGAGAAAACCTTAACAAGAGTGTATCCCCTTTCAAGATGTCTTAATTCACCCATTTTAAAAGTAATACTTCAGTTTCTATTGCATAGCACACAGCTAAGTATCCCTGTACATAAAGAGGCTAGTTTGTTTATTTTATTTTTCTGTCAAAAATCACTTGGAAAGAGAAGACTTCTGCTTCTCCTACTGGTAGTTCCAACAAGCACATCTTTTGTATCGCTAAGTGTTTTGATTACCTAGATGGTTCATAAAAAAGGAAACTAGATCTATTTATCTAAACATGAAAAAAGTCTAAAGTTATTTAATGTATTAAAAATCGGGACGTATCATTTAACTGTAGATGACATAATCTGCTTTTTCAATAAAGTGGTTTTGTAGCTAACTGCAAAAAACATGTCTGTTTTTTTTTCTCTTTTATTTTGCTGTCATGTTTAGTAAATTAAAGGTCCCATGACATGGTGCTTTTTGGATGCTTTTATATAGGCCTTAGTGGTCCCCTAATACTGTAGTCCCATTCCCGAAATTCAGCTTTAGTGCAGAATTACAGCCACTACAGCCAGTCCCACAATCACTTTTCCTTAGTATGTGCCATTTCTGTGTCTGTAGCTATTGAGGAGGAGAGAGGGGGGGGGGCAAGGTGGAGGGTGGGGGTGTGGCCTTGACCAGCCATGATGTCTCTCTCTCTCTCATGGGTGTGCCAAATTCTCTGGGCGGGCAAAGCAGAGAAAGGGGAGGTAACCTTGCTCCTTATGACCTCATAAGGAGAAGATTCCAGATCGGCCCATCTGAGCTTTCATTTTCTCAAAGGCAGAGCAGGATTCTAATATCCTCCACTGGTCTCCGTCCAGAGCAACGGGATCTGTTGGATCATTCTTATATACAGTCTATGAAAAAACCTCATAAAGTGACATTTTCATGCCATGGGACCTTTAAGAGTTCTACTTTTGTTTTAAATAGTATAAAATCTGCCACCACAAAATTACACCCAGTTTCAAAACACTGCTAGCATTTTTATTTATTTTTTACTTCTCATACACCCTTTATTTATTTTGGAAGTCTTTGGCACTCTTTGGTGTTGTAAGTTCTGGGCTCTATTACAGTGTTTTATATTTGCTTTGGCTCAATTATCTATTCTACAATTCTATTTCTATCCTACAATTGGAAACTATCAATAAACCAAAATGGATAGCTCTGCAGGGTGCCGTAGTGGATCACCTGGTAGAGCGTGCGCCCATACATAGAGGTTTACTCCTTGAGGCAGAGGCCGCGGGATCGACTCTGATTTGTGGCCCTTTGCTTCATGTCACCCCCTCTCTCCCCTTTCAAATCTTCAGCTGTCCTATAAAAATAAAGTAAAATGCCCCCAAAAATTTACATTTATGTACATAAATGTAGATCTTTTTTTTTTTTCACAAAAAAATGTATAGCACTGCAACTTACACTTAATGGATTCCAACATCTTAACAGTAATCAAAAGAAAGAGGGTTGCATTTATTTTTGAATTGACACTGTTGCATTTAAATTGAACGGCATTGGTGGTGAAGTCATTAGAAGTGTTGTATTGATTCAGTGATCTGTGCACTATAAGCATTGCAACTGCACTGAATGCAGCACTGATATTTCCGCATTAAGAGTTTTACACATTGAAACTGAGCCAAAGCAATCGTAAAATAATGTCAAAGTTTAGGAGTACGGACAGGAACAACATGTGGGGACGAGTCAAGAATGGTTTAGAGTTGACCACATGTAGCCTACAGTATGTTTTCCCACGGCCCGGCTGGTTTCTTTTTTAGATTATTTTTTGAGCATTTTTAGGCCTTTATTGACAGGACAGCTGAAGAAATGAAAGGGGAGAGAGAAGGGGAATGACATACAGCAAAGGGCCGCAGGTCGGAGTCAAACCTGGGTCTGCTGCGTTGAGGAGTAAACCTCTACGTATGGGTGCCCGCTCTACCAACTGAGCTAGCGCCTGGTGGTTTCTAAATGTTTTGGGATGTAGATGTTTGTTTGACAATTTAGGGAACACACAAAATCCCACAAAGCATCATTAGCTGCATTAAATATGTGCTTGGACCGGTGGCATAAACAGTTAGTAAAATACTGCTCAGTAATTACCCCCATGCACGCAACCTTGTAGCATATCACGGGGTGGACTCTCCCTCCTGAGACGCAGCCCGGCACTCTGAGGATCAGATAATCTAAAGGCTGGAAAAAACATTACCCTCAGAAACCCTTTGTCCAAAAAAAAGTTTTAAAACAACAAAGGAAAAGAGACAAACTAGCAACAATGACAAACAGGGCACGACAAACATGAATTTAAACATGATAGTACGCGAAGATAGAGAGCAGCCAGCGGAAACACAGTCCCTGAGCGAGTCAGTTCCCTCGTTACTGACCCTTTTACTAAACATTCCTGGAAAAACCACACAGGCATGATAAACTGATACTGTGGGTCTGTTCACGGAATTTGTTAAGTAAAATGAACAAGGCCCAAGTTAATCACCAATTGTATTAAGATACTTTGCATGTAAAAGACAAATATTGTCTTTCAGTTTACATCATAAATCATTTGATACTTATGTTGACCAAACCAGATTTTGAGATGCAGAAATGGTCAGAATGAAAGAATATTTTGTGAAAAACCTTTAGATTGGTGCAAATCAAACTTAACTTAACACAGCAGGGATGTTGGAACTATTTTGTGTGAGGTGGGGCTGTAAATATGGGCGAGGGCCATGGGGCGTAGACTGCTTCTACCCCTTGCACCGTTATCACTTCTTCGTGGTGTCCCACCCTGGCAAGTACTGTCCAACACAGCAATGCTGATTAGACAGTCTCTGCCATGTGAGGTTACTCGAGTACCAAAAAGGCTGTGACCCTGTGACCCCCTGAGATGACCCTCCTGACCTGGATGTGTCCTGCTCCAACAGAAAACAAAAAAAAAATCTTACCATGCCCCTTCACGGCTCAAAGAAATAAAGAAAGCCCTTACATTACATTAAATTACATTACATGTCATTTAGCTTACACTTTTGTCCAAAGCGACTTCCAATTAAGTGCTTTCAACCCTGAAGGTGCAAACTCCAGACAACAAGTAGTAAGTGCATTGTACATTAGCTTTAAATAAGCAAAACCTTTCCTTTTCCTTACAGTATGGTGTTTTGACAAGCATCTATCCACAGGACCTAAAATGAAAATGAAAATGCAGAATACAACTCTTAAGCAGGTTTAAAGGCCAATGAATAAAAGTGAGTTTTAAGTCGTGAATTAAAAATGTGAATCTGACAGGCAGAGGCAATTCATTCCACAGCCTTGGGGCCACGACTGAGAACGCTCAATCTCCCTTATTTCTGAGCCGCGTCCTAGGGACAACAAAGAGTAGCTCGTCAGCATTAGATTTGTAATCTAGAGAGGGAGGATTTCAGTGGCTACAGTGAGATTGCCTGATCAGCTTGACTCTATTCGACCTTTGGTGCAGTAAAGGGAGGCTGTCTTACCCCCTGCACCCCAACTCCCAATGTCTCTGATTCACAGTGTTAAAGTTGTCTCCTTTAAACTGCTTCTTAGGTTTTACAACTTGAGTAAGCTGTTGGGCTGTTGAGATAAATGAGGAGACTGCACCCCTGTGGTCCTGTATTGTACATCATTGGGGCTAATTGGGGCATAAAGTAGGTTGATTACAGGAATGTCCCTGCTAATGTCAAATATGGAAGTGTGAATCTTCCTTCAAACCCTTAAAGGTCCCATGGCATGAAAATGTCACTTTATGAGGTTTTTTAACATTACTATGCGTTCCCCCAACCTGCCTATGGTCCCTCAGTGGCTAGAAATGGTGATAGGTGTAAACCGAGCCCTGGGTATCCTGCTCTGCCTTTGAGAAAATGAAAGCTCAGATGGGCCGATCTGGAAGGAGCAAGGTTACCTCTCCTTTCTCTGCTTTGCCCGCCCAGAGAATTTGGCCCACCCAAGAGAGAGAGAGACATGATGGCTTTCAAACGAGCAAAGTGGCAGTTGGTCAAGGCCACACCCCCACCCTCCACCTTGCCCCCCCCTCTCTCCTCCTCAATATCTACAGACACAGAAATGGCACATACTGAGGAAAGCTCATTGTGGGACTGGCTCTAGTGGCTGTAGTTCTGCACCAAGGCTGAATTTCGGGAAAGAGACTTCAGATACAGTATTAGGGGACCACTAAGACCTATATAAAAGCCTCCAAAGAGCACCATGTCATGGGACCTTTAAACTAAATAGATCACATCCTTACAACATGCAACTACATCATGTTTAGGGTTGATAGAGAAGCTTTAGCACATTCTTTCGCTTTATGTATTTAACTATATAATAATTATAAATAACTGGTAAGGACCTTTGGTTTTTATGCAGCTAGGAAAGCTCATCATCATCATTCAGATCACACTGTCTTAGTGTGTATTAATGTGTAGCGTACAGCTAGTGAGCAAGCTGAGCAGAAAGCGAGGTGACGTATATTGTCACATTGTGCGAGAGGAGAGGTGTAGTTCACTGAGGTGTTTCACACAAAACTAGGTGGTACTACGACAAACCTAGGACAAACTGTGACTTGCAAAATGTTTCAAATCTTTGAAATTGACAATTCATTGCTCAATTCAAACAAGACCAAAACATTATTTGTCTCTTCCCACTAACTTACTTACATATTTTTCCCGAAATGAGGTCCCATAGGGTCCACCGGAAAGAGAGGGACTATGCCTCTCTATAAAGTTGCCATGGCCACCATGTTAGCTTGTGGCTAATTTACACATCCAGCAGATAAGAAGAGCACTATCATTCATTCGTGGGATGAGTTTCCATCCACCAGAGAAATGCAAGTCCAATATTTACTCTCTTATTAGCTCTGTTCTTAGTCTCCACTAACTCCCACAAAGCATCATTAGCTGAATTCAATATGTGCTTGGGGCCGGTGGTGTCCATAGTCAGTAAAATGCTTAACTATAGTTACATCCATGCACACAACCTTGTCAGTTATTAATGATTCCCCTGTGTAAGTTTGGCTGTAAAGATACAGGAACATGGCACAGGCAGTGCTGCTGTCATCTCTCTGGAGATCCTGCAGGTGAGTGGGTGGGTTTCAGCACAAGCAGAAGATTATTTTTTTTTCTTTCTAAATTACTGCTGGCCGGCTCAATCCTCAACAGGGTAAGAAATCAAGTCGTCCTCTCTTTTCAGTTTCAGGAAACACAGGCTCACGGCTGAGAGACAGGCTCACGGATGACTGTATATCTTTCAAAAAGAAAGGAAAAGGGGAAATGAGGACTGGGGGAACTTCACAGTTCCCGCACCTGTACTGACTGAGGATGAAACTTGACAAAGACAATTCAAAACACGCACACCCCCACACACCCTTTGAGTCACCCATTTCAATTTCAGTAGGCACAGCTGTATTTATAAGCCCTTGATAGTTACACATAGACACAGATAGTTGGAGATGTAGATTTTGTGTGGGTGAACATAAAAGCGGTCTGCTCTCTGACTGAGCTCTGCTGTTAGCTAAACAGTGGTGTTCAGTGTGAGGAGCTCTCTGGTGTTGGTTGTCAGCTCCATGAGTTGGGGCACAAAGCGCCCTTTATGTGTGTGAGGGTTCCACCCTGTGACTCAGGGAGCTGTGTGTGTGTGTGTGTGTGTGTGTGTGTGTGTGTGTGTGTGTGTGTGTGCGCAGAGGTAGCGGAGCCCCAGGGGGATCCGCTGTGAGGTGAGCTCTGTTACAGCGCACAAAAGAACACCTTCCCTGTGGAGCACACAGGTCCCTCCACTGCCAGGAAATGAGTGAAAATATGCTCGCCACAGGATTACCTCATACATGCCGAATCTTTGGTTACTGACACTTTGTCCCCTTCCTGTGACAAAAATGTCAGCCTCCTGTTTGCTTCCCTTGTTTTGTCATTCATTCACTATACACACAAAGTTTTTCCAGTGATCCTGCATGCCATTTTCAATTAAGAGTTTGCTCTTTATCACAGAAAGACACGCATTTCAGGGATTTAGTAGATGAAAGCTTTCACACTTGTTGCTCTAAACATGTTACCTGTCTCAAATCCTGAAATAAGGGGGATGTGTTTTATGTGCCAATCTGCAGCAGCAGTAGAAAGAGTAAGAATATTTAGAGCTCCCACTTGCAGAGAATCAAACTTCATACACAGAAAATATTGTATCCCAGTAACTGTCACAAATCATTTATTATAAATAACATAATAAGATAATTGTGGTCTCATGTGCCAATGTGAAACTGTCATCTCAATACAATGGACATTTCTGCTGACTGTCATGAACGTGTCATAAACATTATAAACAAGTCATAAACGTTTCTTTTAGTTAGTGTCATTCGGTTTTTGTTATGACAATTTAGGGTTAGGGTTAGGGTTCATGTGTCATAACTGTGTCATGACAGTGTCATGTCTTCATGATAGTGTCATGTCACTCTTGTGTAGATACCTTCTTTTGGGGTTTTTTTCCCCTTTATTTCAGAGTGGAGACAGTGGATAGACAGGAAAGGTGGGAAAGAGATGGGGGATGTCACGCAGCAAAGAGCCGCAGGTCGGATTCGAACCCGGGCCTCTGCAAAAGCCTCAGCCTACATGGGGCGCATGCTCTTACTGGGTGAGCTAGAGGTCGCCCCTTCAAGTGAAGTGTTACCGACAATTTATCCACCTCCAGCCAGAAAAGGCTTTATACAACTTTTTTTTTTTAAATATGCAGTGGTTCCTATAGTTCCTGATGTCATCCGCGTTATATTGGCTTGGACTTGAGACTTACCATTTTTTATCAGAGTCTGCATTACAAACTGGAGGTGTGGATATTGAAAGATATTTTTAATAGCAATAGAATAGGGCAATAGGGGCTAATGAATTATGATAATGAGTTGCATCATAGGAAATTTAGGATGCATCGTTTTTGGAACTTGACCCCATTACTGGGATCTAAAAGTCAGGATGTCTCCGCCTCTGCTGCATCAATTTGAACCATTCTTGTTTTTGTTGTGCAAAAGGGGTGCATTTTCCTTTCATGATTGAAGTGTAGCAGTGTGTGGTTCAGTTGCTACTGTAGGGTTGCTCAATCGAAACTTTGTCTTTCACCCGTAACAAACCATTCAGGTACACCAATTGTCAATTTTCGGTCAAAAGAAACAATGCAGATGTGAGTGTGTTCTGAATAAGACTGAATAAACTCTTCGATTGCCCTTTTGTTAATGATGTGCTGAGTCACTTCCATGATACAACCATAAACCACTGTAAAGGTTAAAAGAACTGATCCTACCCCCAGCCTACTGCTGGCAACAAATGGCACCAAATGCGGACATGAATGACACCAATATGTCATTTCATCCACTAGCCAAAAAAAAGTGAGATACCAACTGTGACTGTCACTGTGAACATTATGATATACTGTATCACCAGCAGACCAACAGAGGCTGAAATCAGCGTGGGAGTATTTCTTTTTTTCAAATCTCTCACGTCGTGTTGCTGAATGAGAGCCAGATGCCGGTTAGTAGATCTGTATTTCTGTTCAGGAGAGGCAGTGAAGACAGAAATCTTACAATGGGTGCACGCCTGCACAGTCTTCAAAAGCCTACACAGATAACCAGATAACTGACCTAGAGGCATCCCAGGAGGACAAACTAGCCCAGCTGTCTGTTAGTTTGGCAGAGACAGTACTGTGAGGTCAGAGACATCTCAAAGAAATGATTTAGTTATGGAGGATGCAAATCTCTTCATGTGATATTTTGTACCAAAACTTTACAGTATTGTGTTTTTCTCACTTCAGAATATTTTGAAAGTTGTTTCTCAGGAAGGTGGGAGCTGCACTTCCCTTCACCAGCTGGTCACATCGATGTGCAATAACATGGAACTATGAGCTTAGATGATATTGTTCTTGTATTTGTAGGGGCAAGGGGGGGTTCAGTGTGTTGTGTTTTCCATGTGGACCCCAACAGCAACACATTTAAAGATGGATTAAAGCTAATGGGGCTCTAAAGAAACTTATTCAGGGTGGGACATGGAGCCTGAGCAACAAGGGGTCAGTTGGAGCCCCCTGCAGCCTCGTGGGACTGCTGCTGGCTTCCTATGCTGCAGCATGACGAGCTCTGCCCACGTACTTAAGTTAATCTTTATATAACTCCAGTAGTCGTGGGAAAAATGAAGCTGGGCTTGACTCGATGGCTATTTCTTTTTGCAGCCTGCAGGGTTTCTGTGTCACTGCTGTCAATGGCAGCCTCAGACTACAGACTGGGAACTAGAGAGGGACCTTCCACTGGGTTTGATTTTATGAAATGTGGTGTGTGTTCTGTGTTGGGTGGGGTGGGGTGGGGGGGGGGGTGGGGGGGGGGGGGGGGGGGGGGGGGGGTGTCATGTGTTTGCAGGGATAATTTTTAGCCCAAGAGAATATGTTCCCTGAAGGTTCCTGGGAGGGGAGGATGGTCACGCACATTAAAAGCATTCCAGTGAAGTTCAAATGAGAATTAAAACTGGGGAGAATTGAAACTGGCAGCGGACCTGCAGGCTGCTTTTCCCCTCTGAGGCCAAGTTTACGAGCTTGTTTACCAGCAAGGATGCTGACCCTCAAACTGCTTCCAGCGCTGTGGCACGATGAATACAAATGATAGAAATGTGTGGAGAACATGCCTCTCGGAAGATGTGTCAATGAGCTGTAGCATGAACGCTTGGCGGTATGCTAGTTCAGACTCCTACCGTCTGACACCACCATGAACTTGGGACTGCACATTTGAAAGTGGCAGGAGGGTTGCATCGCCATGGCAACCACTGCACCGGGGCAGGTTAGGACCCTGATCGAGCCAGGGGGAGGGGGGCGGGGGGCAGTGCTTTAACAGGCCAGAGAGAGAAACAAAATGACTGACAGGGTCAAGCAATAAAGCATGAAGTGGAATGTGGAAGGGTATGCAGTGCCATTGTTCAACAAATATCTCAGGAACGCACACGGAACCTTTTTCATGCTTCCGTGCTGCTATTTGATTCTGCTCTCCAATGAACTAAGCCTGGGCCTAATCACTTATTTCCTCATGTTGACTTGTTGCTAGTTTATTTCAACCTATTGCACCTGGCTCGAACAGATGGGAAGAGAGTCATAACACAGCAGTGGGTTGCAGACAGTGGTGTACTCTAATGCAGGGGTCTTCAACGTTTTTTAAGCCAAGGAGCCCTTAATTGAAAGTGAGATGTAGCAGGGACCCCCTACTACATATTGTATCAAATTAAATTGCATGTTAAACTGGGCCTATAATAACTGTTAGGGCATCCTAAAGCCTTCTTACATACCCTTTTTGCATAAACTATTAAAATATTAATTGTTGGCATGATTTTATAAATCATATTTTAATGTTACACATGTGGCACAGTGAATCTAGGATTAACTGTATCTGTGGGCTGATATCTTAGTGACTACCTTACCTATAGGCCAGTAAGCCTAACATCAGTGGGAATTTATAATATGCTAATAATATGTTGGAGTTATGTTAAAGCATTTAATTTTTTTTTTAAAAACTCAAAAATTGACAATATATCTGAGGACCCCTAGGGGTCCCGGACCCCCTGTAGAAGATCTCTGCTCTAATGTATTGTGGTGGGTATGCTGTACTGTATATATATATATATATAGGCCAGAATCTGCCTTTTCGGAGGGTGGGGGGGGATGTCCTCCCATCAACGACTTAATTTCCTGTATTCGGATACACTTTTATGCACCAACTTACGGTGGGAATACCTTTATTTAGCCTATGTGAAGAAGAAAAACACAGTTGACAATTCAAAATATATCAAAAATATAATGGAAAGTATGTCGTTGCGTGTCATCGGGCATTTTTAAGAGGGTATATGGATATCCTGGAGCTTTCTTGCTGTGGGTATACCTGCGTATCATGTACACTACACCACTGGTTGCAGATAATATCAATAGTTGTAAGTGTGGATCAATGGCTCGACTGACAGTCATCTACAGATGAGTTTGATTCAGAAATTTGACACCATTTGCAAAAATGTGACAAGTTCTCTAAAGTAATCAAAGGCACGTTAAAAAAACCCTAACCAAAGAGAATTCTGCTAATAATTTGCCACATCCTAAAAATGACAATGAAGAGGGTTTTTCTATCCTCAGTCAAACTCACTTTCTTCTGTATCCTGTTTCATGGCCGGAGATACAAAAAAAAAAAAAGAAAAGGAAAAGTTGTATTTGAAGTAAAGTATTGTTGCCTGGCAACAGCATTGAAAACCTAGCAGTGTCTGGGGTCTTGGATTTTTTTTTACTTTCTGTTTTTTTACACTCTGTAATTGTACCCAGCAGTGAATACTGTATGAGGAGAACGAAACATAGTGAAATATACTTTATCTTGTTTAGAGCATTGTGGTTAATAGCATCACATGATGTGTTGTTGGTGATGTTGTCGCTCATAAATTAATTATATGTGATTTGATGTTTATAGGATAAAATCACCAGGCAAACGTTGCGTAGGCTTTTAACTGAAACAAATTAGGTTTAATGATGTTTAAATGTAGTGCCAGTGGGTACTGGCTTTTAGTCCAGCTGCTGTTTAGTCCAGCTGTTTGTTTGTTTTTCTCTCTAAATGGATGCTGTGGCGTCTGGGGATTTGTGGGGAGGAAGAGTGCAGATGGACTGACCTTTGACCCTTTGTTCTACTGAATAAATGGTAAATCACTGGGTGGCTGATTTGCTCCCAGTAATATAATCTGGCACTCTGATGCCATCTAGTGATGTGTTGCTTACACAAGCTCATGATTTGTTTTAGCAGTACTTTCACACACTTTATTACAGTAATTTGTACACAGGAGCACGATGAACGGCTGTTTATTTAATTTTTTTTACCATTATGAGTTATGACTGACACTAAAACTGGTATTGTGTAAAGATATTTATTCCAGAAACTATTATCTGACAGTGGAGAGACAGCGAGAGCACATTTCACTCTGCCTTCCACAACTCTAATACAAAAAGCTTTTTCCCCTCACAGTGGTGGACAAACAAACATAGAAAAGATAGCACTGGAGACAGTCACATTTTTCATAATGAAAGTAAAAACATAGAGTGCTTCAGCTCAACTGCGTGGGAGTGACCAGCTGCCTCTACGAGCCTCCTGTCCTTGCAGCTCATGAGCTGATTAGATGGATAATGATGTGGAATAAAGTGTGGGGCATGGGGGTGGGGGGGGAGAGGGGTGCTCGGCTTAGGCAAAGTTAGTCTTGAGGAAGTTGATGAGTCCGTTGGTGGAGGAGTCGTGGGAGTGGACCACGGTGCTGTCCTTGAGATCTGCCTCGATCTTCTTGGCGAGCTGTTTGCCCAGTTCGACTCTGATAATGCACAGAGACACAAACGCAAGAGAGACGACGAAAGAAAACAGAACATGTGGTCACTTCCCCTACAATGTAAAGCATTCAATGACACAAGACACCTTTATTTTAACAAGTTCAACTCTATAATCCCAGATTTCAAAGACCTGAATGACATTACAAGATGTACTGTGTATATAATGAATATAAATCCATCCTAATATTGTGTTAATGTTAATGTTAAGTACTTGTTATCGTGTTCTCTCTGAATATTTGGACACATTTTTGTATTTTGATGCTTTGGCAACATTACTATTGAAACTTTGATGACAATAAAGCTCCTATGCATTGAATTGAAATTGAATTGACGATGGGTTTAGTGTTATGAAGAAGGACAGGTCAGAGACATCTCAAAGAAATGATTTGGATATGGAGCATGCAAATATATTAATGTGATATTTCATTAAAAACTTTTTTACAATATTGTGTTTTTCTCACTTAAAGGTCCCATGGCATGAAAAAATTCACTTTATGAGGTTTTTTAACATTAATAAGAGCTCCCCCAACCTGCCTATGGTCCCCCAGTGGCTAGAAATGGCGATAGGTGTAAACCGAGCCCTGCGTATCCTGCTCTGCCTTTGAGAAAATGAAAGCTCAGATGGGCCGATCTGGAATCTTGCTCCTTATGAGGTCATAAGAAGCAAGGTTACCTTCGCTTTCTCTGCTTTGCCCGCCCAGATAATTTGGCCCACCCATGAGAAAGAGACATCATGGCTTGCAAACAAGAACAGACACAGAAATGGCACATCCTAAGGAAAGCTCATTGGCTCTAGTGGCTGTAATTCTGCACCAAGGCAGAATTTTGGGAAATACACTTGAGATACAGTATTAGGGGACCACTAAGGCCTACATAAAAGCATCCAAAAAGCAGCATATCACAGGACCTTTAAGAATATTTTGAAAGTTGTTTCTCAGGAAGGTGGGAGCTGCACTTCTTGGAAGGGTTTAATATATACGATGATGATGTTTACGCTGACTGAAATATTGAAACCCAAGACTCCATGTTTTTATGACTGGGGTTAAACAATTAGTGCTGCTCAAGTAGTTTATGTGAATAATGTATAGTATGGGTATAGTAAAGGCTGTCTCACCCCCACTGGTCAAAACTGTTGATCTCCCACATTACACCCTGGATGAAGATCTTGTGCTCATACATCGCTGTAAAATAAGATGGAACAATCATTATCACAACAGCAAATATGACTACAGAGGGGGACAACAAGTGGTTGTTTGTTTTACATTCAATGGGATTTCAGCGGTAACACAAAGGAGCTGAACATATTATAATATTATAAAATGTAATGAAATAAATAATAACACTTTTCTGACTGTCAACAGACATTGTATTATTGCACACTTTCATAGTCTATGATGAGTTATTACGCAAACTGAGTAGTATCAATAATCGTGTGTATATATAATGTGTAGGCATGTGCGATATAGTATTTCTGAAAATGTTTTTTATTGTGACTTTAATTTGGACTCTTGGGAGACTAGCCATGAGCTAAAATAGATCCAAATAAAGGGTTGAGGTTACAAAACTACCTGTACAACCAACAACAATAACAGTACTGCACCATTTTATTCAACAGCTTCATTTTAGTGTCATCAGTGGGGCTGTAAGTCACCAGAAACATTGTTTGCTCTCACCTATAAGTGCTCCAAGTGTGTATGGGCTAAGTTTCTTGAAGATGATTGAGTTGGTTGGCCTGTTTCCTTGGAATACCTGTGTTAAACAAATAGAAATATTTCATAATACATCACTTTGAGCATGCCATTATCACAAATGTCCTTCATAGGGTTTTTGATAGCTATGGTTAGTTATGGTCACTGGGGGGCACTACCTCCTATGCTTTCTTACTCTAGTCCTAATCTGTGGTTAGCGCTTCCTAATGTCAAACGTGATTCATTTTGTACAGGATATGATCCCCTTCACTCAAATTCAGGTTTAAATGTGTTGTCGTCGTTATGAGAGCTCATTATCTCTCTATAGTCAGTCAGTTTCTTCTTGATTTGACTTACTTTGTGTGGCAGGATTTTCTCCAGAGCTTCTCCGCTCAGGCCGCTGGCCTCCAGCTCCTTCTTGGCCTCCTCTGTGGTCTTACCCTTCATCAGAGCTTCAGTCTGGGCCAGGAAGTTAGCCAGCAGGATCTACAGCCACATCAAACACACACCTTCAGCTACAGTGTATGTTTTACAGTTAGTATAGAAGTCAGTCTTGCAACCCAGTAGTCTCTGTGTTGTACACTAATATGTTGACACATTGTCTTTCAGATCTGTAGCTGATTGGCTGCTATTACGTGTAGTTTTGGTTGAAAACACTTTTTTTTTTTTTTTTTTACAGTGTTCTTCATGCATCTTTCCAATAATACACATTCAATTACACATGTCAGCAAAGGGGTTAGAGTCCAAACAACCCTATTGGGGCTCACCGAAATTATGTCACTTCAAATGGCTTGTGGTGGTAGATTCTGTGACCTTTCAGGATGATCTCTCCAAAATATGTATTCCTAAGGTTCTCCAGGTAATTAATACACACACTAACTTCACACCGCAGCAGCGGTAGCTCAGATCACTATTTCACAATTTGGGGATCAAAATTATTTAGAGGTCACAAGATGATCTTTTGCAGTCTGTGACACAGTTTAGGAAATGTGAAAAACTATATCTTGACTTCATACTGTGAATAAATACACTGGCATAAAACTCTTAAATAAATCGTTTACAGCATCTAGGGTTCAACCAATACTTGGTTACACAAACTTCCCAACAAAAAGGAAACAAAAATCATAATTTATAGAGGTATGCTAAATTAAAGAAGGTGAGGAACTTTAGCAAGACCACACTACTGGTCTGTACCCATTCAACACACTGCTTGAGACAAACAAATCCTCTCACACAAGTGGTACCTTGTGGTGCAGGTTGTTCCTGATGGGATGCTGTGACTGAGCTGGGATCAGGAAGTCAGAAGGAACCATGCGTGTTCCTGAATTGGACACAGTTGGACTGCATTAGTGGCACATTTATAGACACAAGTTTTTTTTTTTTGACCCACAGACTCATGGTGTGGGGCTAACCAGCCAGCAATGCTACCAGTAAAGATAGGATAAAGATGACAGAATACTTGTTGCTAAAATCTAGATACTCTGACTGACTGAAACACCTGCATGTTGCTGTAATTGAATGATGATATTTGGTGATTTTACCTTGATGGATGAGCTGGTAGAAGGCATGCTGTCCATTGGTGCCTGGCTCTCCCCACACTATTGGCCCAGTGTGGTAGTTTACACGTGCTCCATGGTTAGTGATGTACTTTCCATTTGACTCCATGTCACCCTAAATAACAAATCCTCATCAAAACTGTTCTCCCTGATCGGTGTGGACTATTAACACAGCCATAGTGTTGCTCTCTCAGTCTGCATACCATGATCATACTTATCTTTTGAATAACTTATTAAACAATATCAAATACTACTTGTTAGAGATGGTCCAATACCATTTTTTGTTTCCCGATACCGATACCTGAACTTGCGTATTGGCCGATAACAAGTACCGATCCGATACCAGTGTGTCATATATTTTATTATGTTTTAAAAACTGTATACTACTATCCCTGTATGGATGTGATAGGATTTATATCTTTGTTGTCGGTCTGGCTCAGGTTAAACTCTTTGTGAAACATGAACAAACACAGAACTTTCTTTTATTCTCCAGTTTGACAGTCAGTTATAACGGAAAAAGAACATAAATAAACTACTTTAACGTAGATTTTCTTTAGGGCTTTATTACGTGGTATCGGATCGGTGCATAAACTCCAGTACTTCCCGATACCGATACCAGCGTTTAAGGCAGTATCGGACCATCTCTACTACTTGTAATCTTCTTTTGGATGATATTGCAGCACTGTGGGGGCAGACCTGTTGGAAGTAGGCAGTGAAGCGGTGCATGTACTGGTCGTAGGGCAGCATTGCGTGGGTCTCAGCGTGGAAGAAGTTGATGTACCAGATGCCCAGCAGAGCCAGCAGGACAGGAGCGTTCTTGTCCAGAGGAGCGGTGCGGAAGTGGTTGTCCTACAGAAGAGGGAGGGAGGCTAATTTACATCCATGTGTTCTGTAACTTTTCTCCAGGGAAAACTCATATGAATAGTTCTTTTACACTAGAGAGGTGGAGGACTGAAGGTGTTGGTAGTACCTACCATCCAGTGAGCTCCTGAAAGAAGCTTTTCATAGTTGTCATAGCCTGAAGATGAGAGGAGATGTAACAGAAAGGTTTACTGACTGAATAAACTATTGATCAAACAGTTGAACTGATTGTTTAGAATGATGCTTGTATTTTCAGTGTGTCTCTCCACCAATATCAGCAAGAACAGCTCCTATAAATTTATTAAAGCCACCGTGTGGAGACTTTTTAGCCATGCTAGCAATTGCTAGGAATAATCCCTTGGCTTTTATCCAGTGCCTCCATCAGGTCTAAAGTTCTGTGTCAAACACTTTGGTTTACGATATAATATACCGGCAAAACTAATGACATTCCCATAAGCCTCAGCTGTACTTTGTGCAGGTTAACACAATGTAAACATGGCAGATATTATACCTGCTAAACATCAGCATTTTAGAATTAGTTAGAATTCAGACGTTAGCATGTTAGCATATTCTCAAAGTACGGCTGTGCATAAGTACAACACCACAGAGCCACTAACAAGAATATAGACTGGTTACGTCATTATAGGCTTTGAAATAAGAGGGAAGCTGTGTGCATTGCTGTCTGCCATAGAGTCGTTTTTGATTATACAACTGGCACGGTCCAAAGTCAGATAAATAAAGTGGCGATAAATAATTTAATTTGATGTTGCTGTAAAAAAAATACAAATATGAGTTTTCACTGTACATACCAATGTGCAGGGCAATGGCCATTCCAATTGCAGACCACAAGGAGAAACGACCGCCAACCCACTAAAAGAAAAAAGAAAATACTAAAAATGATATCCATCTACGCCTTATACAAAACTTATTTGCAAAATGTAGGTTTTTAATCAAAGATAAACGATCTTTGCACACAACAGAAGGTGCTGGTAACCACCCACAGGAACATTCATGCAATTAACCATAAGCCATACATTTGTGTGTTACAGGCCTACTACCTGTACGATCAGGACAAAAATGCCTTTGATCTTTTGCACAAGTCCTGTCCTGTTGGTCCAGATTTCTTTTCTCTCGGGACAGAAAAATACTGTATACTTTCTACGTAATGAGTGTAAAACACTGGCAGTCATTATTTATATGACATAATGGGCATATTACAGCTGTAACTAAATGCAGCTCGCTGACCTTTGATGCAACCCAGCCTTTACAGTAACCTCTGCAAGAGAGAAGGTCGCTACCAATAATAACTAAGCCTGATGAGAGAGGCTTCTGATTACCCAGCAGCTGCGGGCCAGAGCATCCGTCCCACCTACTTCACAGGTCAAAAGCCTAGCCTATTTATAGCCTCTGCCTACGGCCCCCATCAAAGTCTGTGGATGAAGAAAGGACCTGCTGTACACAGGCTGATTTAAAGGTGCAGTAGTTAAAACTAACTTTCTGTCATATTTGCTGAAACTGACTCAATGTCTGAGTAGAACTACATGAAGCAGGTCATTTAAAAAGAAATGTGGCTCCTCTGGCACCACCTGTAGTGCGATTTGCAAAAATCCACAGTTCCCTGTTCAGATGCACCAATCAGGGCCAGGGGGAGTGTCTAACTGCGTGTCAATCACTGCTCATGCACACGCATTCATTCTCCCTTGTGGGGGGAGGTGCTTAGGACACTGTTTTGGGCTATAGCGGAAAGGGGGGAGGGGACTGAGAAGTTGTCAATGTTCAAATTTTTTGGCTAAGTCCTGGATCTTTGCAATCCTACCTACAGCACCTTTAAGGCTAAAAGAGCACTCACATCCCAGAACTCAAACATGTTCTCTGTGTCGATGCCAAAGTCCTTCACTTTGGGCTAAAGGGAGAGACAGAGAAAAGCAGGACAGTTAGCATCAGACGCATGGACAGAGAGAGAAGGTATAACCTGTAAAAGTGTGTTTTGTGACTTACTCCATTTGTGGAAAGGGCCACAAAGTGCTTAGCAACAGCAGCTTTCTGTTGAAACGTAGAGAGGATACAATTGAAGGTTATCAATCGGCCACCTAACATAATGCTGCTGCTTCTATCTGAGGCGGCCGCATACTCACATCTTTGGCATGCTCAAGGAACCATTCTTTGGCCGACTCAGCATTGGTTATTGTCTCTTGGGTGGTGAACGTCTATAAATGGAGAATTAGATAGACAAAATACATAGACAATCAAGTATTAAAATACATACAGTATAATGCAACTAAACATATGGTATAGATCTACCTGCAAAAGAGAAACTAGAGAATTTCTGTATAAAATGACACAGCAACAGACACCAGAAAAATAAAGAATCTCATTGTCTGTGCTCGGCCATGCTTTAGGCTATTTAATTATAACTAAATGTGAAATAAAAGCAATTTCCCTGAATGGATTATGGATGGAGTTGTTTAATCTTTTAGCTGTTGCTGTTCCTGGAGAGAGCACCTCTTGGCGTGCAGCACAACCCGATTCATCTGCCTGAGTGGAAGCCTGATTCACAACTGGTCCGTCCATGAAAGATTTAGTAGAAACTAATCATGCAAACATGAATATGAATTTAAAGGCATTTATTTCTTCAGATGTGAGATGTTAATCTGGTGCATTTAAAAAAAAGATCCACTCTGTGTAAACCAGCTACCTTGGATGCGATGATGAAGAGAGTCGTCTCAGCATTCAGCTGTGCCAGGGTTTTGGCGATGTGCGTTCCATCAATATTTGACACAAACCACACATGCGGTCCACCCTTTGAGTAAGGTTTCAGGGCCTCAGTCACCATCAGGGGGCCCTGCCAGTCAAATCAAATGAAGTTCAAAGTTAAGACTAGATAAGATAAGACTGTGGCTGTACTGGGCACCTCACAGGAGGGAATGTGTGTGGCTATAAAAGGACGGAGCAGTAAAAGCTGTGATGGCTCATTGAAATTTTGCAATGAAATGCATCGAACTCTTTCCAGAAATTACACTCACAAGGTCAGATCCTCCGATGCCGACATTGACAACATCTGTGATGGCCTTTCCTGTGAAACCCTTCCACTCACCGCTGCGAACTTTCTGCAACAGACAAACGCAATCGTCTTTAACATTATGATAGCTGCATTAAATCTTCATGAGCCGGATTGCTAAACATATACTGTGAAATGTGTAAACTCCAGTGCACTAAAGGTTTGTGATTTTTGTTTGAAATTTATTTTATAAAATTTTTTGACTCACATGACAGAAGCCCTTCATCTTCTCAAGAACTTTGTTGACTTCTGGCATCACATCCTTGCCATCAACCATGATAGGAGTGTTGGAGCGGTTCCTCAGAGCCACATGGAGCACAGCGCGGCCCTTCATATCCACAGCACCAGGAAAGAAAACACACACAGACACACAGTACTCTTGGCTGCTTACATTGTTGGTGATCAAGGAGTAAAAAATGTTTCCGCTGTTGCATTCACAGTGTTCAATGTTCATTTTTAAACAAGCCAAAAACACATGTGCAAGAGTCTCATGATGTACATTCTGTCTCAGTGGCTGTTTCACCCCACCAGGATAAATGTCAAGAGGTAAACCCTGCCTTAAGTTAAGGTTAGGATTGACATGTGGTAAACAATGAGCACCTCAGTGAAGTTGATCTTCTCTCCAGTGAACATCTTCTCTCTGGCAGCTTCAATGCCTCTTGACTTGCCCTGAAAAAGACAATACATGTTGGATGGGGTTATGATTCAAATTAATGATCCCTCCAATCAATACATTCAACATGTGTACATTAAAAAGATAGATATTTTGTCTCAAGATGAAGCCTGTATCAGATAAATGGACCCCCACTTGCAGCTTGCTGCAAGGACTGATGGGATCCAATTGTATTATTAGGAAACAATAAGCTAATTGTATTAGGATGGAAATTAATTTACCAGATCAACCAACATCTTCATGACTTCATCAGTGATAAGATTCTTGGAGTAATCCAGAAGAATGTCGCCATCCTCAGTTTTCATTCTTAGGCTGTCCAAACCGAGAAAGACATCAGCAACCAGATCAAGAAATATGGTGACATTTTGATTCAGAATTCAGATTAATACTCAAAGCTTATGCTTTAACATCCTTATTCAGGGAAGATAAGCAGATACATATTGCATGATCATAACAGATATACATGGGGTCATTGTTTAGTCTTCTTGCTTAAACTGTAAAATTAATAGTAAAAATGCCAGTGTAGAATAAAACAAAACCTGCATATTTAGACAATAATGAATGTATGAATGTACAGAAAATCACAACGACTGTCACATTTTGACTTAAAACAAACAATATGCAAACAAACTAAGTATGATTGTGTGGTCAAGTGGTGGTTTGACATCTAGTTTTCAGTATTATGTAATGACACTGCACAGTTGCATAGTAGGAATGCATCAGAGCATTATCAAAATGAACTTGACTGCCAACAGATTAAAAACCTAGTGTCGCTGGTTTAGCTCAGTTGGTAGAGCAGGTGCACATGTATAGAGGTGGCTGTGGGTTTGACTCTGCCCTGTGGCACTTTGCTGCATGACGTGCTCCCCTTTCATATCTTTATCTGTCCTGTGGAAATAAAGGCCTAAAAATGCCCCAAAAAATAATCTTTAAAAAAAAAAGATGATTATAGACCTAGCAAAGTCACACTAATAATACAGCTAATCTACGTACAAACAAAATATCTCCATCCTGTTCAGTGATGCTGTGCAAACTGCTTTTTAACAACAACAAAAAAGTTTTAATAGGATGCATACCTGAGCTTGTTGAATCTCTCCTTGTCAGCCTCAAACATATGCCTCATGTTGAGGTTCAGGGCGTGGGCTGTGTACCAGTCCTGCAGCTTTTGGAAGTTGGGGTCCTGTGTGAGTCCCATGGTGTCCAGAGGGGCTTCCTGTGCTCTGCTATGCTCAACTAGCCTGGCTGAGTGGGACCGAGCAGGTCAGGGGGAAAGCTTTTTGAAGGGCATTCAGACCAGAACCACACTTGCCCCTCCTACAAGAGACACACTATATTCAGGACCCGTGCATGTCACACCTCCACACTGTCCTGCAGGGTTACAGTGCATGCTGATAGGGAAGCGTCATCAGTACAGCAACCCAGTGGCATGTAGTTCACACGGTACAGACAGTATTGCGGTTCATTCTTCTGCTGCACTTAAATCCTTTTGAAATACACATTAGCTGTCGATATTAGAAATAGTCATTGCACAATGCATCATCACTGACATTACAGACAGCAGTGTATCAAAGTTGCTAAATATTGTGTGATATACAGATACATTAATGTGTATAAAAGTCTACTCTAAGACCCTAATTAATAAAGTAGAAAAGTTAACAAGTAACAAATTATTACTTGTTGAATACACATCATCTCTTCAAATGTATTTTTCATTATTTTGTCAACCTATGATTCCATTCAAATAATATCTTCAAAATAAAAGATGACATACTGGTAGCCTACATTTAAAGTTATTTATTTATACATTTACATAATTATAATTTAAGGAACAAAGGATCGACATCTTCCCTCTCTTTTTTTTAATATTCATGTGCTCTTTTTTAATGTCTTTGTATGGACAAAAGTATGAAGCTGAGTTTTGTGTGTTTTCAATTGTTAAAAACACAATAAAAACAGTGTTTTCAATATTATAAATGTTGTCATTGTTTTAGCAAAGCACAAACCCCAGTAACATTTAACATATCACTGTAGTGTTCAGTTCTGGCTTAACAAAAATATAATTAAAATTTTAGCATTCATTAACAGTTATTTCTCTCATTTACCTAACGAGTTTGAGCCATCAACAACTATTCAGTGTTCTGTCATAGTGATCTGGTCAAACACACCAAAGGAAAGAAAAACAATATAGGCCTACATTAGATAGATAGATCGATAGATAGCTTTATATTATTAGACTCAAGGTCCATTTAGAAAAAAAAAAAAAAAAATTACAACACAATTAAGAAGGACAAATACAAAAGAACAGACACGAATTAAAAAAAGACAGCTTTACCAGTATTCCCATGAGGGTGACTGGTATCGCACAGTACTGAACCTATGGCCCGTCAGTTGTAAAATGACAGTTACAAGAAGAATTCAGGCGACTAATAAACGTATGCATTAGATTCCTCAGTGAAGCAGATATATAATGTATTGACTCCAGCTTGCACTACACCAGCTTGGTGAGCAGTATGCGCCAACAATCGTTATAAACAACCCGTAGCTTTTTGAAGCTTGCCTAAGGGTGCAATGTAAAAAGCAGTACAATACGCTCTAAAGAGGTTTATCTTGACAGTATCCCAGAACAAAATATGAGAACTGGCGAGCATGTTTGCTTGTATAACAACGTTGTATTTTTACACTATACAAACCCCATTAACCCCGGACAAAAACAATTCCAGCAGCAATTTGTGGACCTCCACGCCCCCAAGTGACCATTTTAAAATAAAATGTATCGAGTGCTGGATGTAATATTCTTTATCAAACGATAGAGGGCGGGAAAAGCTTAGTATAGCTCGAACAAATTGTTCTTTTTTAGGCATAGTCAGAGTAAATCAAAATGACAAGAATAACAGTAAATGGTTTAAGTGATTTGACTGAAGATGGATATCTGAAAGTGATTATCTGAATGGAATCATTACAAAAAAAATAAAAATAAAATCTAATCTAATGACTCAATTATATTTGGTGACTCACTTTCCATTTAAGAGTCTTAGAGTTTTTGTAGATAAGTTTTCTTTCTCCTGGGGGAAACCGTGAATAATTCTTACACCGCTAATGTTTAGATGTGTGTGTTGCGAGGCTTTAAACCATTTTAATTTCGGGAATTGCATTTTAATTTCAAAATAAAGGTGAAGATGATTGGTGATTGGTTGGAGAGTGTGATGATCATTATGACTTAGTACCCCAATATGCTTTTTGACACTAAACACTTAAATTGATGCACTTATCTTTCATTAATTTGTTATTATGTTAACTACTGAGTAAATGGCTCAGAAGAGAAAAACAGTATCCTTGATGAAGACTAAAACGATTTTCTTATGCTTACAACTGCTTCTCCGCCAAAGTACACCAGCAATTCAATGTAATACTAAATATCATATTTGATATACTTTTGGTTCCACTTCCACTTGAATAAGCATGTTGTCCTACTATATTTTTCCTAATACAATTCTTCCATTATGTTTTAACTCACATCTTTTTGAGTCTTAAATCAAATTAAAGGGACAGACACCCAGAAATCCCGGGAAAATAGTTTTTTTTCTATGTAGGCATATTAAATTGGTGATTATATGAAACAAGATAGAAAATAATATTTGGAAATTACACAACTGAAAATGCAAATGTAAGTTATTTAAAACCAGGTTTAAAATCCTACCAAATGTGGCCCAGTGGTTTAATTCAAAAAACGTTGTTTTGTCTGCAACGGTTTTATTGTGAAGGTTTTACCGGAAGTCTTTGTTTTTATTGATGTGGTCTTAACGGCTGTGACACAGACAGGGGATTCGCTGTCAAGAGGGTGGATGCCTAGAGATGGTGAGCGATGTGGTGATTAACTTAACGTCTACTAACATTTTTCTTGTGTTTTACTGAAGCTGTTTGGTTTCCTCTGGGTTACGGCGGTGCAGACGGTTGTTGGCCTATATTGGAGTACCACTGGGCCGCTTACATTTGCTGGTGTTTTCCATGAGCGCTTACAATCGTGTCGCAGAGAGCTAGCTGGGTAGCTAACGTTAGCTCGCTTAGCTATGTAGCTAGCCTGCTTAGAACCGATGAAACTCTGATGCGTCCATTATCGGACGCACCTCACTCTGGCATGCATATTTCCATTTTATCTTCATAATTAAAATCGTAGCCCCCCCATAAACAGTCAGACAAATGTTTTTAGAGAGGGCTGCAAATACATGTGACATATTGGTGCATCTATACACATATAAGGTATACAAACTCAATTTGATCTCTGCTGATGAAGCGCATCCACCGCCTAGGCTAGCGAAGGAGGAGCGATTGGCGGTATCTGTTATTTCTGTTTTTATTACCACTGGTTCGTATCTGTGAGCGATGCTCCATATTTGATCCACGTTTTTGACAACGGATAGCCGTGGCAACTGCAGGTAAGACAGACTAGTAAGGTAATGAGCTTTAGCGTTAGGAGCAACCAGGTTTGACTGCATGTCTGATAACGGACTTGGGCGTTCTTGGTTGTAAGTTATGCGCTGCAGTGGGTAACGTTAACGTTAATCGCTCACCGGACAAAAAGGAATGTAGGTTAACGTTAAAAGAATCGGACGACAAAGTCGTGATTTGCAGCTCGTATGGCAGTGTAATTTGTGTCTGTGGTTGATGTTGGACTGGCAATATTAATAGGCTTCAGGGAAAGTACAGTGTCTGGTTCTGTGTGGCCAGTGGGCGAGTGTCAAAGTCGGGAATGCAGCCGACCTATGGTACCCGGTACCTTACCGTCTGTACGCTGTATCGTTTTTGTGTCACTCGCTTTTCTAACGTTTGGTGTGTTGATGCCGAGGAAGCCTTTCCGGCGACTCTGCATTTAGGGCGTTAAAAGGCCGTATTAATAGCTGCGACATAGTGTTCCCATGACTTGGGCCATGTCATCCCATAGAGTTTCGATGAAACCGGCTAACTGCGCTTGCGGAGATTTAGTTACACCTTCCTGCCAAATAGTGATCGGGGTTTTAAAATAATCCTTTAGCAAGTACAAAACAGACCAACTTGTTTTTTAGCCTCATTGAAGTTGCAATATTAAGTATCGAACATTGTTTCGCTGTTGTATTATATATTCAATCGCCCGAGTGTAGCCGTGCTGTGTTTGATACCGAGAGCAGCAGTAACTACTACAGAGGTGCATTTCACAGAAAAGCCTGTAAATACATTGTGGTGATTGGATGTTTTTGGATCAAGCAACAGAATGTCTAGGAGTAATTTTGTTTATAAATTTCTGTAAACTGATTGTACATAATCATACCATGCGAATACAAGAGCAGTACCTTATTACACAACCACAGTGGTGTTTGTAACGTGGCTTTATATATAGGCTCTACAGTACAGATGAGATATCTGGAGTTGCGTTAGTAACGTTGCCCCACTTCTGCCGAGGAGCGTATGTATCTACAGTCTAGCCAGGGATCTGTGTTTTGACATCATGCGGAAAGTGTTTCCTGTTATGGTCGTTGGAGTATAGAAATTAAAGTAGAATTAACCCTTTAGTTGCCCATGGCATTTGATCATATTAAGAACAAGGAGATTGCCCCTGATTTGGGATGTTAGTTATAAGCAGCCAATCTGTTCCCTGGTAGAATCAGAGTCAGCTTTCTAGGGCTGCTCCCTCTTAGTCGATCGGTCGTTTTTGGTCTTAGACAACTTAGATTTCTTTAGTCGATTAGTCATGTTTTATGCTTTTTTCATGCTGAATGACTTATTTCCAAGAAACCGAGCACATCTCTGGTAAACACAAGAATTAAGGATTGACATTTTACCTAATAGATATCACCATGAAACCTACTTTGATAACTTTCATTAAGGCAATTTTTTTTGTATTACATGTTTTCTGAAATGTGTTTAAATATGCAAAGGAAGCATTATCTTATTCAATATATGCATCCTTTTGCATGACTCTTGTTGATTAAATCAACTAATTGATTAGTCGATACAATTGAATGAGTGTTAGTCGACTAAGAATTTCTTCAATCGAACACAGCCCTACAGCTTTCATTGTCAGTATATCATTCTATTGAGTCCATCCACACGTGTTGAGTCCATCCACACGTGTAAATGTTTTAACTAATGGTACTTTTATTTAATTGAAATGCACTGGAGATGTCTTTGCCTCTTTTGTGATTGTTTTGTGATTGCAAATTGTTTTATCTAACATACTTGTTCTGCTATCTTGGCCAGGTCTCTCTTGAAAAAGAGATTTCATATCTCAATGAGACTAACCTGGTTAAATAAAAAAATTCGACTGGGGGTTGTTTTTCATCGACAGAATTGGGAGATCAAATTGAGCTAGTTTTAGTATTTATTTTTTTTCCCTAATATGGTTGAAGTGATGAAACGTCAACATCGTTGAGAAATATGACGGAAAAATGTTGATCTTTTCAACTTTGAATCATAGGACGTCGTTTGTGTTGTTGTTAGTTATAAGTTGGTATGGATGTTGTGTTGATCATGTTGAACAGGGGCCCAGTATAGTTTTGGCTGACATTAAAATCTTAAAGTGTTTATTTTAGATTTTGAAAACTGCTGTCATGTTAAGGTCATTGCCTTCCTTTTGTTGAGTTTTGCAGGCTTGTACAGCTTCCATTGAAACAACCCTGAACCTACGTGTTGACATCTGCCACAGCTGTGTCACTACAGAAATGCGTGCTTTGCTCTGCAAAATTCCTGTCTGTGTTTAAACTCATTCTCTTCAATATCTTATTCATCTGTGTGCCTGAATGGTAAGCACAGTGAGTAGACTAGTGTTTTTCTTTTTTTTTTTTTTCTTTTCTTGTCAACAACTCTTGTCAAAGTATTTGTCAACACGTGATATGACCCAGAGTGGCACTTTTCCTTCGTCTAACATTGAATCCGGATGCACATGTTAGGAAGTTGACAAACAGTCACAAGATGACTGTTTGCGCTTGCCTCGGGTGGAGTACAGGCCTGGCCTGTGCTTTACTGACGCCGTCGCCACAGACCTGAATCCTGTTTTCTTCAACAAAGAAGCTTTCTAATGTTTCTCTTGCTGCACAGTTTGAGATTATACGGATAAGTGTTACAGAGAAGTCTCTGCCGGAGCGAGGGCTGAGTTTACCCAGGTCATGGTATTATTAGAACCTTGGAATTCTAACATATCGTGTATTGAGTTTAATTTTTTTATTTTTGTTCTTCTCTCAGATTGGACCAGACAGATTCATTGAGTTTTTTATTTTTTTTGTAAGTCCGTGGCCACTAGCTATTTTATCTCTGAAGTTTGATATTTTGACAAAGCGGTCTTCCCCCAAGATAATATCCAAGGAACAGCAGGTGTTACAAGAAGGAATCTAAAATGTTGTCTTCAGTTTTGAGCTTCCACTAGGCACCACCTTACAGAAATATTCTAGTTATGTATGGCTTGGTTATACGTACATCAGAGTATACATATCAACGTTATCTCAACATTTTGCTACGGATCCTGAGACTAGCTGACGTTAGGGGGTTGGATGATGGGGATCCTGATAAACTAAACTAAACTACGCAATATTTGTTAAAGGCAAAATATGTGTCAAACCATTCTGAATAAAGTTTTGTGGTGATGCAGAGATGTCCCAGCCTACAAATCCTATCCAATAGACTAAATTCTTGCAAAAATTGCACTGTAATCATTTTCATTTGAATATTTTTCAATGAGAATAATGATACAAAAATCATTATCGGGAATCCTATCGCAATCACAATATCAGTCAAAAATAATCGCAATTAGATATTTTCCTCATATTGTGCAGCCCTAATAAAAATGGTAAAGAAGATTGACAAAGAAATGTATTGAATAAAAGCTGCATTGTAGGAGTATATGTCTTTTGGTTGTACATCAAATAGACATCATTACAGTGGTAATATTTCCTGGAAAATCAAAAATAAGCATGTTCTGTGTCAGTTAGCCATGTTGTCCACCTCTGGCCTAACCGTTAAAAACATGGTTTTGATACAGTTCCATCGTTGTGTTAGATAATCTCCACCTACAACAGTTTAGCTGGCCGATGCATCAGAGAGAAACAGGCTTGTTTGAGTTTGTATTGTGTGACAGGATTTTCATTTGGATGCACAAAGCTAACGGCACTATTTGCACTGTTGTGTGGCAGGGAGGCGGAGGTCTGCTTCTTCTGTAGCAGGGGATGTTTCAGCGCTACATCTAGTCCACTGCTGTTTCATCTACTGCTTGGTTAGCACAGCTTATTTTGTACACTTGAACCAAATAGGCTATTTTCTTGGAAGAAGTGAAGAGGATGCCAGTTCTTATCCAGAGGGAAACAACTAGCGAGTTTGCAGATAAGGGGACAGGGCTTGCAGCATGGGAAATATCACCCTTGTCTCCTGGGAAACCAGTTTAGACTTAGTTTGTGTTCAGCTATTTGACCCTCAGTCAAATGTTCCCCGTGAGATGCATGAATGCTCGTGCATAAGAGATGATCCAGTGAAACCGTAATCAAGGCTCTCATGTAATGTGATACTTGTCTTTATTAATCCCTGCAGAAAATATTTTGCTTTTGTTTAGAAGGTTGGAAGTCAGGCGCCAGCTAAACCGTGAATAGTGGAGCTGATAGAGATTTGGTATGTTGTTCAAGGGCACTACAGCGGTGGCTTGAACCACGGTCCAATGATTAAAGTATGGTTCCTTACTCCATTACCTTCCTATATCCTGTTGTACACATACCTTTCAACGTATTCTACACATACTCTCGGTGTTGAAATACAGAGATACTTTTGCGGTGATCAAGCCTGAATTTCTGACATTCATGGCACATCCATATCCTGTCTCATTGTGCCTAAATTGGAAAAATAAATTCTTACTCTTGTCCTGGCTAAAAATACAGCACTCTGGTGGCTGGCATGCAGCACAACTTGCAACCTCAGTATATAGCGTGCTCGATATAGGCTGAGGGAAACATTTTCATCCCCACAGGTTGCCACCAGCCTTTCATGAATGGAACTGACGTCAGAGCCTTTCATCACAGTTCTCACTTGTTAAAACCCACCGGTTGGTCACACTAAACTATTGGGCTATTCTGAAAAGGATATCTGAGCTTATTCTGTTTGCTATCAGTTGAATACTGACTGTAAGGAATGTATGCGTTGTGAAAAAGGCTCTGATTAGATCAAATCAGATGGGACTTCTTATTTGTTGGCATTGATGTGCCCATTTAGAATTTCATTATCATCTTAATTCCCTTGGTGACACACAATTTCCTTCTTTCTTAGGATGTTGAAAATATTACTATTTGATTAAGGCAAATGCACATGGTGAAATGTGTGTTTGCATATGCGACACAGACCTGTGGGGCCCTCAAGTATGTCCTTTGTTAGATTAGCGAGTCTGCTATTTTTATTGAAGCCATAAGCCTTACAATGTCTGTTATGACAGTACAGGTTAGCCTAATATTATCCAGCCTGTTCACCAACTGCATCGGCCTCTTGACTGATACGACTGTTAGGATTTGTCCTAACTTACTCATCAGTAGTTTGCTGCAGCTGTAGGACAAGTTTCACTACTGCTTTAGAAAGTGCAGAATCTGCCAAAAAAATACAATCTAGCAGAAGTTGCTGGGATTTCACAGAAAAGTGTATATTCGCAGCTTTTTTATGATAACTCACTGTGTATCAAAGTAAATGTATTTTTAGTTCCAAACCCTCAGATCAAAAATGGGACCAACACGGGATTAGTTGTGGAAACAAAACCAAACGTTAACCTCAAACTACCGAAACCTCCAGCTGCTTACAAATAATTCCAGGAGTAGGCCTAACGCTGTATTGATGGTAGAATATCTATCCCTGCAGTTAATTTTAAATCGTAGCCAAGGTCTTTTATTTTTCTCTTCCTCTCTCAAAGTAATGCAGCTGCATATGCAAGAGTTTTATTTATTTTTTTCTTCTTCTGTGTGCTGGTATGAGGAGACCAGGGCCTGCCACAATACTCTCCTTGTGTTCTGTGGGCAAGAGGAGCCTGGCTCGGCTCCTGTCGCACAGTTGCTCACGGCACTTGTCCTGTCATTTAGACTGACCTTCTCGACCTGTCTGCTGATTCTCAGACTTGACTGTAGCTTATCTGCTCTGTGGAATGTCTTCAGTGAAGGTCCTATCAAATAAACAGCCTTGCTCTTTAAGTTCTTTTGTATTTTTATTCTACACAATGACGTCATATTTTGAGGAGATGTTTTGCGACGTATGGTTGGTTGTCCTGATCTGCTTTTTTGTGCTCGTTTGAACCCACATTAAGAGTGTTCTGGGGAAATGCATTCCTTTGCTTCATTGGCAACAGATGTAGGGGAGAACATTTTTTTTTTTTTTTTTTTTCTTTCTTTGAGCTGAACCTTTTGGAGTGTCTAAAAACAGTGTGGTGTGGACCGTAGGGCAGCTGTTTTGCCCATGGAGGCTGAAATAGACTTCATGAGAGAGCTAATGTCGGCCCTGTGGCTGGAGCGTCACAGGGCCCGTGTTTGTTTGCAGTGGCAGATGGATAAGGAGCTGTCAGCATGCTTAACAGCTGCCCCATCCACAGCTATTAAACTACCTAGCTGTGATGTGACAGTCACACAGATATGGCCGGAGATCCAAAAGTAACTGCCATTGGTATAATGAGTGCTTGTGACCAGAGGGTTTAGTTAGCCAAATCTGTTGGGAAATCTGTAAGTGACTAAAATATAAGGCATGTGCTTCTCAACAACTGGTGTGGAGGTGCCTTTGAGCAATGGCACTTGCATGCCCGAGTGGAGCTGCTCAGTGGCTAGTACTAGAAGGGTGCAGATGTACTGGGCACCATCCCCGGTGTAAATGTTTCCCATTATGAAAGCAAGGTGGGTTGTTGCAGAGAAGTATGCAAGAATGAAAATTCATTGTCATTTTTTTTGTTGGTTATTAGATTTACTTTAGTGAAAACAACAAAAAACATTTTGGCGCCTGTTGATAGAACGCTAGCAATTTTGAAAAAAAAAAAAAAAAAAAAGCCCCCTAGTTGTCTGTTGATGGCTGCAGTTTTTTTTACCCAGAGGTACTTTGCACAGACAGACAGGTAAATTACATGGTGCTATGATTTACTACATACCCCTACCCAGTGGCATACTTGGTTTGACGTTTTTTGTTACTGGCGACAGGGAGCTTGCTGCAGGAAACCTTAACCCCCTTCCTGTTGAAGCTGAGCAGCTGACAAGTACGGTGAGTGGGGAGGTAGAGCTAACATTAGCCCCAAGCAGCCCATGCTGGAGAAAAGACATTAAAGTGGGCTGGCACAACTCCAGTGCATCCGGAGGGACTCTCCTATCACATGTGTTTGTTTGGGTGCAACTCTAATACAGTGTGCCCTGCAACAGGAGGCTGGCAGCCAATAGAGCTACCCAGAGAAGCCAGCAGGCCTCATTAATATTGATGCCATGTCTGCTCCTCTTGGGATAACCGCTGTTTACGGAATGTTAAAGCCAGGAAGGACATGTAGACCACTAACACTCTCTAACGTTACATAGATAATTTGTCTATCTAATCTGCCTGGAACAACCATGTAACAAAGCAAGTAGCCCATAATTTCTCCTAAAATATCTGAATGACTCACTGTACTTAATCAGTTCCTACCTTTTTTATTCATTCGGAGGTGTGTGAAGCCATAAACTACATCAAACAAGATGAGCTTTTCACTCTCAGAAAAATCAAACTCCACAGAACTCGTTTGAGCCAAATGCAGTGTCTCAGTACCATACTACATACCAATATCATACAGCGTATACTTTTGGCAAATCTTCAAAGTATAACATTTTGTTGATTATTTGATATACAAAAAAATCAATGTGATTTTTATCATGTTTTTACTATCGGAGAATGAGAAAAGATTTGAGTCAACAAATGTCAAACTGTGACTTGGACTGGAATACCGCTGCTAATTAAACCTGCCAAAAACAAACTGTTTTCGCAATGATTCAATATTTAACTTTGGTCTTTCAAACCACCTTCCTAAAGTGGTCTCACCACTGTCCACACAATTAGTTGTAATTATTTCCAGCTGTGAGCAGATCCTCAATGTCATTCTGCATTGCATGTGACCATAGCGTTTTGAAGAAATACCAAAATAGACAAGTCGATTTGCAAGGCCACATCAACAAAAATGACTGTTACTGTACATGATATGTACAAATTGAATGAAAGTTGGCCAGTTTTGTTCCCAATGGTGGCTTGCTGACTAGTTTAGTCTTCTTCCCAACAACCTAATGCTCTTATTTTTATTTATTTTTCGTTTATTCACACGTCATCATTGTATCATAAAACACAATTTCAGAAGGTGCAATGATCATATGTAGGCCGTGTGAAATGGGGAACCCCAAATAAGCTACTAAAAACTTTTCAGAGGGGGCCAGATAACAATAGATACAGAACAAACAGATAATATACAGACACTAAAAAACTCAATTTACACATACTGTATGTTTGTACTCTTCTCTGTTTATGTATCGGCTCTCAAACTGCCACTAAGTTAACAAGTAGAAAGTTCTCGCATGTGCTGTTCACGTGGAAAACATCCCCTTAAAAGAGCTGGCAATGTACTTTACCTTTTTAGTGTATCGGCCCAGTTTGTTGGGTGATGGTGTATTTAGTGAAGGAAACCTTTTGTAGACTTTTTTTTTGGAGAGATGGACAGTACAGCTACATTGAGGTTTTGTAGCGGATTAAGTCACTTGGTAATTGCTTACATAGGAAAACACAAAGGGATGAATCGAAATGAATGCTACTGATAGAACTTCAAATGAAGAAACCAAAAAGGAAACTCCAAGGCACTCTCTTTTAGAAAAATACAAAGCCTTTATTTATGGCTTAGTCATCATAAATCTTAAAGTACTCCGATGCGTTTCGGCATACAAGCCTTCGTCAGGGAGTCAATCGAAGGCTTGTATGCCGAAACGCGTCGGAGTACTTTAAGATTTATGACATTATGATTATCCCATCCAAAGAGCACCTAAAGCTAATTTTTTGAGTCCTGGAAGTGCTCCGCTACAGACATTTGATAGAACTTCAAATGAGTTTGACAAAGCTACTGTATTTAACGTGGATCTGGCTGTCAGTATTACTACAGACACAAACCCTGTTGAGTGGCAACAGGGTTTGTATCCGTAGTGATATTGATCTGGCACATTGGGTCTGTACATCCTCATACAATGATCTGGGAAAAGTGCTTATCACTGTAAACTGACAAGCAACCTCTTTTGTGATTTGTAATTTTAACTAGGTTAACCTTCAGTTTCTGTTTTGTGGGAAACAACCCAGCTTTGTAAAGAAAAACACTGGGGTGAACATAGCTTAGGAAAGCTTTGGAAGATAGAAATAAGTAAGACTGGCAGAAGTGTTGTTGCAGTGCCCATGAGCAAGATAAAATCCCATTGGCTCTAGTACAAGTGTGCACGCCTGTGCCCGTGTAAATAATAACCCTTTGTGCAACTTGTTCTGTAAGGCTTGTAGTATCGAAAAATGCCTCGTCGTTCAATACCCAATTTCAATAGGAGTAAATCTCATCGTCAGTGAGCCAACAAGCATGCAGCGTCCTTCTACCAAGGAAATGGAAAGCACATCTCTGCTGTCCCTTCATGGGGAGGTCACTAGTTTCCCTTGGCTTTGTCTCTCTACTTTACGGCCAGGGACAAATGAGGGGGGCCGATTTGTGCCGGGCGCTCCTCTGTTTGTGAAAGGAAGTGAAGTTTGAAGGTCAGGAGAATGTTGCCACGGATGCATAATGGAAGCTACGCATGTAAGGCCACTACGCAGACACAGACACTTAGCATACAATGACAGCAGGCTAGATGGTGTTATCTAGTTGGGTACGGTATTCCCCCCCACAAGTTCTTTTTCCTGACTCATCCCAAAATACAGAAGCTTTCGACATGGCGCTACAAGATACGAGCATGAATGTTCCTCAGAATGATAGCCCTGCTGTGTATCTAACAGATTAGAGTATCATGTTGATGTTTGGTGTGCCATTGGGTGTAATTCCATCAGGAGTGTGTCTGTATCAACTTCGATGCCACTACGGCTTCACATAGCAAAGGAACAGGTTCATTGATGGAGTGTTTTCTTTGAAAGCTACACCTACTAGCCAACAGAACACAAAATCACAATATTGAATCAAGTTTCCCCTTCAAAAATAGTTTTACCTCCAGATACATAAAGGTTATTATAGACCCATTTTTTTATATACATGGAAAGGTTTTAGAAATAACTTTCTAAAACCAATTTAATTTTTTTTGTTGTTGTTTTTTTCAAGTTCCTGTCCGCTTTATTGACACAGGCAGTTTTATTTTGAAGTTTGCATGTTGCATTTTAAATGACTGCAGATCAGAGCTAGTTTTTCTCCTTGTCAGAAATGTCATTAACTGTGTTCAGTCTTTCTAAAATTCAGTCGCCAGCTGACCTTTGGCTGTCTTTGAATGCGATTTAGCAAGAGATGTGAGACCAAATTCCTCTTGATCTTGACAATGTAAAATATTATATTCATAATCAAGTGGAAATGCCAAAGGGAGAAGGACAAGCCATATAATGCTCGGGTATTGAATGAGAGTATTGAGAATCCTACTGTGGGTCGCTCAACAGACCCCGCAGTGTCTTCCAACAATGGCTTCTTGCAGGAATTTCTCTCTGCAGCTGTGTTCTGCTAAACCAGACACTGCCAGAGATTCCTTCAGAGACGCTCTGTGAGGTATGGTGTTAGTAATAGTCTAGAAATGTTCAACTTTAAACCACAGCTCTTTACCAAACCGTAATGTAATATTACCACCAAGTTTAGAGAAATGGGCTAAATGTCATCCTCTTTCAAAGAGAGCAGAAAAATAAGTTATCTGTCAGCACAACAGTTGATACACTCCACAAATATTATGGATGTCACTATTGATACTCAGGGTTTGATGTTATCACTGTATTGATCTATCTAAAACTGAACAAAACTAAATTTATTCTGTAGCTTACACTTTTGTAAGTGTGAAACGGGTGTGCTCCACTGCACAACTGTGAAATTAGGATTATGAACTTTCTCACTTCAGCTTTCAGAGTAATAGCCAATGAGGTTTTTAAACTAGAACATGTGTTATTGCTAAAGCTACTGTTGATATTTAATTTATATTTGTGTTCCTATCACACAGGCTTGTCATTAAAACTAACGGAATCCTTACATACAGAATTACTATTTGCCGGTAAGAAAATGCTACAAGTGAAGTGAAGCCTCATAATTGGCCATGTTTTGAGTTGTACAGGGCAGTCCAGTTCTTTTGGGGGTGTAACAACAGTAAAACGGTTGAAACTCAGCTCATCCTTCCTCTTTGACATGCTGTTAACCTTCTCTTCTGTGTCTCTGCCCTTTCCTCCCTTAGGAAATGACCTAGAGGCCTTACAGATACATTTGTGCTTTTGTCGCTCTAATCTGCATCCGCGGAGAGCAGCGAGATCTGGGAGCACACTTGTTTTCGCAGTGAGTAATATCTACCTCAGCCAGCATACAGGGGAGAAACCAGGAAGCTGCTGGAGACTTCAGACAGACGGAGCTATCAGCTGGCCATTCGCTCACTGCCTGCAGAGTTCTGCTTTGTGAAGAGGATTTGAGACGGACTGGATCTGTCTGCCCTTCACCTCCCACAGCTCCTCTACCAGCTAGTGTACAAGAAACCACATCCTCTGATTCCAGCATTTACTTACTTGTTGTGTTATATATTTTTTTTTTATTAGTCATTTTTCCTCTGTGCTGTTGACCAGTGTCTGATTTTCCTTGGATTCGTGTTTGCTTTCAGCTTTTAAAAGGATTTTCTATTTTATTAGTGCAGGCTGGTATAGGTTTATATATGTAAATACATATGTGTATATACTCTATATATAGATATACTGTATGAAGAAGGATTTTTTTTTCTCGCCATGAAGGAAAGTTAATGCACTTTAAAACTTGGCTGTAGTGTCACTTTAAGTAAATTAAGGAGTGTTTTTGACTTTTCCTCCCCTATTATGATAATTTAGTTTGGAGCTGGAAACAGAGAATCTGGAGGTGTGTCTGTGCTGTTTCATAAGCTGGGCCTGACGTATCTGCAGCAGGGCTGCATGCAAGCATTTCACCCAGCTTGCCAGTCACTCTTTTGATCGCCCTCCGACCTCTCCCAGTTCTGTCCTGCCTCTCTACAAGGCATACTGAGATGAGCCTCTGGCAGGTGGGATCCTTGAGCTGTCTTTTTACGTAACTTGAACAGTTCCAGGACTGTGGACAGGGTTTGGTGTTTTTGTAAAGAGGACAAGAGCACTTTGTGTGAGGAAAACAAGCTAAAAACAGATCCTTCCGGTGCTGTTGCACCACTTATGTATTGTTGTAGTGCGCAGGAAAGTAAAATGGACTACAAGCGTCGCTTTTTGCTCGGCGGGTCCAAGCAGAAAGTGCAACAGCACCAGCAGTACCAGATGCCTGAGCTGAGCCGGTCCTTGAGCGCCTCCCTGGCCTCCTCTTGCTCTGCCTCTTCGCCCATGGGCACCGGGGTTGGCATGCCCGGCAGCTGCCACCCACCTCCTTCCGGCACCACCACCACCACCGCAGTTGCAGACATCCAGCAAGGCATCTCCAAATATTTGGACGCCCTCAATGTGTTCTGCCGGGCCAGCGCCTTCCTCACAGACCTGTTCAGCAGTGTGTTCAGGAACTCTCACTATTCCAAAGCAGCTATGCAACTGAAGGACGTGCAGGAACACGTTATGGAGGCGGCCAGCAGGCTGACTGCAGCAATAAAGCCTGAAATCGCCAAGATGTTGATGGAGCTGAGTGCCGGGGCCGCCAACTTCAAAGACCAGAACGACTTCAGCCTGCAGGATGTTGAGGTAGGTGATCGCACAGAAGTGCACACCATCTCCGCTTGTTGTCACATGATGTTGACTTACTGTAAGTAAAATGGCTCTCTCTCGTCTACTGTTTGCTCTTCTGGAATGAATTAGTTGAGCTCACAACCTGAGGCACCACATACTTTTATCATATTCGTTTACTCATGACTCGTCTTCGAGAAGCAGCGCTAAGATGCTTAGCAGCACGCTGTCCAAAGGCTAGCTCCATGAATCAGTATTTCCTGGCTCAAACAGGATTCCCCCGCCCAGTGTTAAGCTAGTGTCAGTATCTGAGGGTGAGGTGTGAAAAACACTGAGGATGTGAGAGGGAAAGTCATCTTTTGTCACTGTGAATACCACACCGTCTTTCCACAGCACTGTATTTGCTGATGTGAAACATGTGAAATGTGAAACATTGAAGCGGAGTGGTTTTTCAGGTGAGGTGATGCACTAAATATCCAAAAGGCTCAGCTGTGTTATGAGAATCAATTTCTCTCTCTGTCTCATATTACTTTTTGTAATGTCTCTCTCCTTTACACGGTTGTCTTTATTCATTTGTCCTGTCATGCCTGCTTAATCGAGATAGTTTTAGTTTTTACCTAAAAGTCAAAGGCACACACACACGCACGCACGCACGCACACACGCACGCACGCACGCACGCACGCACGCACGCACATTTCAGGTTAAGGCACGATTATTAAATGCTGCTTGACTGTTCTTGCTTTGAGAAGTCATAATCATGAATTTATAATTGTAATGGAAAATCTAAATTACAGTATTTATCAGAGTAATTCCAATTGTCAATTTGGATGTAATTGTGCTGCCCTAAGAGAGTCTCTCATGTGGTTCCATTGGAATCAAGTAGCTGTGTTTTCAGCTGTACACCACACCCAAGCATCCCCCAGCCTAAACCCCATCCTTCCTTAAGATTACTGCATCTGCTTATTTATCCTCCATTTAATACACCGTTGTGAGCCTGTGGAACTCCTGTGTGGATGACCGTCCTACATCCCACAGATTAGGAGAAGACGTCCTTAACTGTTTTCTTGCGGTAGCATATAGAGACTTAAAATTAAATAAGTATAATGACCTTGTGACTTGAGTTCAGTAGTTTCTGGGATTTTAATTCAGTAATAACAAACATTTGAAAGAGGAAAGCCCAAAAATTAAAGCCCATTTTGTTACATGTGGAAGTGGATGGTGCAAAATGTGACAAAAAATAGTTCTATAAGAATTCTAGACTGACATTCCTCTTTCTATGGTCCGTTTACAAACTACAGCAGGGCACTATACAAACCCCAAACATCATAGGAATTATTTTTTTATTACAATTTACATGTAAATATTGGCTAAACCAAAGCCAACTATGTGGGAAAGCTTCTCCTCCTCTGGCCTAATATCTTAACCACCATCTTGCCTCAAGTTTCTTCGCTTGCTTGCATTCAGACTCCTCAGAATTAGAAATGAATTTTAGACAAAGAAGAATTCCCCCATTATATCTAATTCTGTGGCACCTGTGACAAATCTGTAGCAATGCGCCACAAGTGCTCCGGTATAGGTGAAACACTCCAATATATAAAGCAAAAATAATGGCGGTTATCAGTATTTCAATAATCCTTTAGCATTCAGGTACAGGGCTGCGGCCAAGACACTAGAGGGGCTGTAGGACCTCGGTGGATGTGGCTGAGCCCAAAACAGGAAACCCTTTTGCGCCGCAGTCAGTAACTCTGACTCTCTGTGGTCTTGGATATGCTCAGATGAATATTAGAGTAAGCCCAAGTCTGTGAAAGTTTAGACCGCATGGCTTGGCACTCACACTTGCTGTCTGGCCCCGGGCATAAAGGGTACATTTGTTAAAGCAGAGAAGGAAACGTATTAATACTTTATTTTACAATAGTATTATTCCAGTGTGTTAGTTGTTTTAACTTCTGAAACACTGCATGTACACAATAATATCGTGTTGGTAGAGTTTAGTACAATGTGCCAGATACAAGTGAACAAAAACAGTGGGGTTAAATGGCACAGTAGTGTGTGTTCTTTTAATCCCAAAAGATGTTTGTTTTCATAGTACAGAACACGGTGACAGGAAAATAAGTGCTGGACATCTGAAATTTATAAATAATGGGGAAAAAAAAGCTGAAGATCAAGTGATCCAAATATTGTTCACGTACACCTATTATTACAGGCTTTAGGATTTTGCAATGAGTTATCTATGGCCTAGGTTTGGGTTCACTCATGTAGAGCATTACTCATGAATACATATCAGCACTACTATCTAAGTTTTATTTTGGTAGAAGTTCTGTACACGCACAGTATAAACTTGTTTATACCTAGCTTGAAATAATTGCTGCTAAGTCAGCCTGTCCTTTACGATGTGATGTATTTGAGACTTTTGTCTGTATGAGTCGAGGAATGCGGTCTGGCAGCTGGATGTATTATGAGGTCTTCAAAAAGAACCAAATGCATTTCTGAGTTTAGGGAGTTGAGGTATGTGAAGCTTTTCCCCCTGTGTTGCTAAGCTCACATCTCCTCCTCTTTTTTTTTTTTTTTTCCCTCTTCTCTCCTCCCCCACCCCTTTTTTTTGTATTTTTTTTTTTAAACAAAGAGCCCCCAATGGTTTAGGTCAGCGCAGTCTGCAAAACAAACCACTTTTTTTTTTCTTTTCCAAAATCAGCTCTCTGGCTGCTTAGTGAGTAAACTGCCAAATATGCATTAAAATGTCACATTTAGAGGCTGTTTTCCATGCTTGTAAGTTATATTTATATATATATATATATATATATATATATATATATATATATATATATGAGGGCTTTATCTATTTACAGTGAAACATATTATATATTCACTGTAGGAGTTATTTTTGTTGGCAGTTTTTACTTTTGTATTGTGAAAAGAGTTAAAGTTAGCGAGGAAAAAAACAGAGGTTAATATTTTGAACACAAGTTGGATTTAAACTGCTGTTTACAGGTTGGTGTAACAACATTTCTGGGCACGCCTACTGTTTTCAGTTCCGACCAAAACAGGTTTAAAAGTACCCCCTGGAGTTTTTTTGTCAACTAGTGATGCTATGGAGCAATGTGATACACATTCCTACCGATGTTTTCATGCTATTCGAAGGTCTGTCGTGTTTCAAAACAAAAGTAGGTAAAATAGATAGTAGGCGGCAGTGACGTGCACGCAAAAGCAAGACTGTAAGCTGGCGAACATGCATGTAAACAATGCAGGAATTGAATCACAAAAAAAACAAGGAAGGAAATGCGTTTGTTAGACCTCAAGGATATACACAATGTGTTTTGGTGAGAAATAATGAATGTAAACATAACTTGTGTTTGTTTACAAGAAAAATCCACCGGGCACCTTTTTAAAACATCTGTTTTACAACAATTTCTTAATTTATTACACTTGCTCATTAAGCTGATGAGATTATATCTAAAATGACTTTAGAGTGCAATAATAAAGTTAGTTTGTTTGTAGAGTACCAACATACTGCATGGAAGTGACCAGTTTTAGGACATTTAGAGTTCAAGCCTTTGTGACCTTCCTGTTTCCCTGGAATGATTGTGTCAAAGGGAAGACCCAGAAAAAGACAAAGATTTACCATCGACATTTACCAAAGAAAGGCTCCTTGTTTTGTTTTTTTTCGCGGATCAGACAGTGGAGCAACGTGACCATCTGGTTATTATAACAGCCTCACACTCCCTTTCACTAGAAGAGGTCTAGAGCTCAAAAACCCCTCTCTCCTAGAGTTGATGCACTTATAATGAAGGTGTTCTCAGAAAATAAAAATTTATATATATAGATTGATTGATTCCTGATTCGCCTCGTTTGGGCCTGAAAGGGGCCCAATGTCGGCTTGGCTCTGCTGCACTCTTACTTCTCATATTTTCCATGACTGTGTGGGATACTGCACAGCTAATCACATGTGTTATCCATTATCTTGGGCTGTAGCCATGGCCTCTTTTTTTTTTTTTTTTTTTTTTTTCTTTCCTCACTTGGTTATTGTTGACGACTCAAACACTTTTGAGTTGCTTTTGATCTCATTGTCAGCATGTGTTTGTGCTATTTTGTGATCTTCTTAAGGATACACTGCAGGTGATATCAGTTTGCTTTATTTGGCCATATGTATTGTGTCCAAGCTTCATTATCAGGCTATATGTGTCTTCTGTTATCTATTATTTGTCTGCTTTGCATACACACTAAATCCCCGTTGACTGATTGAGTATGGGATAGTTGCTCAACATCAACAGCAGGAGCAGGAATTTCCCATCTTGTGCACACTGGATCTGCGCCTGTGTTTATTAAGCCTCCCAGAGTCAGCTCAGGCCATGCAGTGGGATAAGCAATATATCGTCCTATTTTACACATTGGTCTGAGTTTAAGGACACAGACTTGCATTTTACAGCTGTTGTTTTTATTGGCCATGCTAGCAGCACGGCTCAAGTGATGACAATGTCGGTCCATTGGCCTGTTATTCTGTCCTGTCAGTCGACCATTTTTTTGGTAAGTTATTAATAGTGGAAATATCTTAACAGCTACTATTTTGTACAGACATTCATGGTTTTCACAGAATAGGTCCTGGTGACTTTGATTATCCTCTAGCGCCACCAGCAGGTTGACATTTTTGGTTTTTAATTTAAATACCTCAACTATTAATGAATGGATCACAGTGACATTTGGTACGGACATTCGTGGTCCCCAGAGGATGATCTGTAAAAACTTTGATTACATTGCCTTTCATCTAGCTTTATCTTCAGGTTTGTCCAGTGTATGCTTTATAACTAAATGCCTGCAAAACTAAGGACATTCCCATCACCCTCAGCTATACTGTGTTTAGTGCTAATTAGCAAATGTTAGCATAACACGCTAAACTCTCCTGTCTTAGGTTGCATTTCAGTAGTACTGTTTGCTAAAACATAGTGGATATACTGAACTGCCACATAATACAAAAAGTATAGACATGTTGTGTGCGATAACACACAACAAAATGGACAATAACGGACCAGTTTGAGGCTAGAAGCAGTATTACATCTTCGGAGTCCAATTGTTTTTGTATTTTGGGACCCCTCATGCATTGTCCTGGTCATACCATGACAATTTGACTAAAAAAAAGAAACTCAATACCTACAGTAAGTGAAACGGGCCACAAACCCAACAATTTGCTTTTATACTATTTTTAATCTGTTTATTCTGGATATCAGAGATAATGGGCATATTCCTATCTTTCGGTTATTTTAAATATTTTTTGGGGCTTTTTACCTTTTCTATTTCACAGTGAACAGTAGAGAGGTGACAGGAAATAAAGGGAGAGAGAGTCCCTGGCCGAATCAAATTGGGCATGTTGTGATAACGGTTTAAACTTTTAGAGTAAGTCCACTGCATGGAATGACAAAACGATAAAGCATCGAGCAAAGTCCTGGCTCAAATATTTCATAAAGGACAAAGGATTCACCATCACATTCTGTTTTATAGTTATAAAAACAATGAACTTTCCAACAAGTGCAGGTTTCAAGCCTTTTAGGCACAGTTTAGTTTTGGTTTCCATGTTGCAGAATGAAAGTAGCTGTGTCCTGTTGTTCCTGTTTGCCATCAGAAGGCAGCAGCATATTTCTGTCTTTACAACTCAGCCTCCCCCTTGAGATATTTTCAGCAAGTACCTGAAAAAGAAAACCCTGTGACCATGGTGGACCCTGCGGTGTCCTGTTTCTCTTATTTTGCTAACTGAACAACAAACGGCCTCTAAGCCTGGACTATTCTCTCACCAAACAAACCCACACACTTCGCATTTGCGTTCAACCCAGTGGGTGTGGAGTGATGTATGCTGACCTGAAATATTTGGTTATGTTGAACGTATCCATTTTGCCTCGATTGTATTAACAAATTACTACTCAATTTAAAGTAAGTTAAGATATCAGCAGAACTACTGTGAAAAAGGGAGATAGGTGTATGTAGGTTAAAATGTTGGGTAATACTTTACTTGAGGGTATCTACATAAGAGTGTCATGACACTGTCATGAACACATGACAGTGTCATGACAGTCATGTTGACATATGAACCATAACTTGTCATGACAAAAACCGAATGACACTTACTAAAAGAAGCGTTATGTCATAAACGTTTGACTTGTTTATGTTTATGACACGTTCATGACAGTGTTATGTCACTCTTTTGTAGATACCTTCAAGTAAAGTGTAACCAAATGTTGTATAGACAAACTGTGTTTCAACCACATAAACAGGAGAAAATAGAAATCGAAAATTGCGTCAAATATTGCTATTCCTGGCCGCAATTCTTTAAGTATAAGTAGAAAAACCTTACCTCACACGCACTGACATGCATATTCAATCCAATGTGTTCTCTGGCTGTGTTTTGTTTGCAAATACAAATGCACATTGTTCTCATTCTCAGATGTTTGATATCGGTTTACAGGACACGATTTACCACTAATGCAAACACATGCGCATGTTAAGTTGTCTGAAATCAGCCCTGGCAAAATGTTTTATTTTGAAAGATGTGTTCTCTGATTTCTGCTTCATGGCACGGCCTTGGCTCTCAGCTTTCCTAGTATGGTATTTACTGTTGCAAAGAGTAGGGAAAAGGGGACGAAGGTTGTCTGAAGAAGAGTTGATTATATTTTAGGCTTTTGGATAAACCAGATTGTTTTATAATCGACTTTTGTTTGGAGCATGGCACTCTTCCAGGTGTCCAATGTGTTTTTAATGATTCATTTTATTATCATTAAAAGGAGCAGCCTGAAGACATTTTGCTGATATAGTTCATGTGATCCGGTTGCAGAAAATGTGATGGATGAGTTAATCTTTTAATGGTGTGACATTATTTTATTAAATAATTTTATTATAAATTCAAAAAAAACAAAAAGAAAAACAAGGTATTAACATACTGCACCTCATTCCAGGGGAACTATCCTGCTTAATCCACTTAGTGTACCTTGAAATAAAGCCTTTTTTTATGGGAAAGAAAAAGTATATTCTCTTTCTTATAAATGTACTAGGCATATACCACAACAGCTGCACTTTTCCTGTCAATCGTAATGGTTTCTGTTCTTAAGGTGTGGAAAAGGAAACTATAACAAGCTCAAGGTAGTTTTAGAGGTCTTAAGTTTTGTATTTTATTTTTTTGTTTCTTAGTTGAATCATTTTGGTAGAACAGGGCTTAGGGTAACTTGTTGGTGAGGCAGTATTTGGTTTGTAAAGTAGCACAGGAAGCTGGTTATTCAGAGTGTTAACTAACCGCTGAGATATGTGGACATACATGTTAGTTTCTTAGCCTGCAGGCCATATTGTTTGGTCTCTGAAACATTCTGACTTACACTCACTTAAAGGATAATTAGGAACATCTTTTCAATTTCTCGTTAATGCAATTGTCTAATCAACCAATCACATGGCAGCAGCTTCAATGCGTTTACGGGTGTCGTCCAGGTCTAGAGAATCTCCTGAACTCCAAAATGAATGTCAGAATGGGAAAGAAAGGTGATCTAAGGAACTTGTGGCGTGGTTGTTGGTGCCAGACGGGCTGGTCTGAGTATTTCACAATCTGCTCAGTTACTGGGATTTTCACGCACAACCATTTCTAGGGTTTACGAAGAATTGTCTGAAACACGGTATTAGTATGGTGTTCCTAATAATCCTTTAGGTGAGTGTACGTATTGTCAATGATGGATGTTTCTCAGAATGACGTGCGTTGTAACAGTAATCTCTGTCCTCTGCTTCCAGGTGCTGGGTCGGTGCTTCCTCACGGTGATGCAGGTCCATTTCCAGTTTCTATCACAGGCTTTGCAGAAAGTCCAGCCCGTGGCCCAGTCCTGCCTGGCAGAGGCTCTTGCCCAGGCCCAGGAGCGTTGCACCAACACCCGCTCCCAAAGCTCCGACCTCAGGCCCCTCACAGAGCTGGAGGAAGCCTCCCGCTCATGGAAAGGTGCTGCTCAGGTATGCAGCCACAGGGCGCCCCAGGACTCTTCCTGGTCGGGGTCTTTTAAAATATGGGGTTTGTCTCTGTGAGGTGAAAAGCTGACTTGTTAAACATTCCTGAGAAATGCCAGCCGTTTATGATTTCCAGCCTTAATTTTCTATTTCCTCTTTTCTGGGCCGCAGTTTGTCTGTGAATCTGCAATGTTATGTTCTGTACACCTCTACAACCCAACCCATGTAAGGGAGGCAGTTTTGTAAGAGGACCTAACTAATCTAATCCCCAGGCTAATCAGTCCCTTTGGCCCATTTTGAGCTCTGTTGTGTAAAGTGAGCCAGAGAGGAGAATAGTGGGTTGATTGATCTGTTAAGCCCTGGCATGCAGATCGTAAGCCCTGGAGGGGACTAGGCCTGGATAGACCCTGGTAGAATGTGCTGGGCGGGCGTTTAGTTAGAGAGAGGAGGCCGGGACTAGGGCTGGGCGATATGGACCGAAAGTCATATCCCGATATATTTTGGCTGAATATCGATATACGATATATATCCCAATATTTTTTCCGCAAAGTGAGAGCAAATGTTCAGTCAAAGCCAAATATGACATGTCACAAGTAGTTTCATAGAAACCGGCTATTTCAGTGAACAGTTGCAAAATCAAATGAATAAATAATAAACAGGTTTCTTCACCTGGTTCAATGCTCAGCTGTTCAAATAACAATAAAATGTAAACATAAATTCTGATTAACCCTTGTGTTGTCTTCCCGTCAACCTTTTCAACGTTTTTGAGGCCTTTTTTTCAGTTTATTTTAGTTTTTTTCCAACGTTTTAAATTGTTAAATTTTTCTTCTACACATTTTCAGCGCTTATTTCTACGTCCCATATTTTCTAATATAGGGCTGGGCGATATAGAGAAAATCAGATATCACGATATTCTTGACCAAATACCTCTATCGATATTGCGACAATATATTCTAGAGTTGACAGTTGGTGCTCTCGCAAAATATTTTAAAAAAAGATTTTAGATAAATAATCATTAATAATAGAACAGCTAGAACAGTCTGGTAAGTTCAGAAAAGTACATCACTTCACTGTAATGCAGCCTTTAAAACCAGGAAAAGACACTTATGTCATATTACGATATCCAAAATCTAAGACGATATCTAGTCTCATATCACCATATCGATATTAATATCGATATATCGCCCAGCCCTAGCCAGGACTCTTTTTCAGAAGCTCCACACATGGTTTTTATCATCTAAAAATGTGTACTTCCCAGTGCTCAACATCTATTTTGTCAAAACTTTTATTTTGCAAGATTTTGCAATTATATTCAAAGACAGTCTGCCTGTAAAACCTGTAAAAATGTTCTATATTTGCAGTTAAATCCACTCACTCTCTGGTATTTCTTGCATTTCTCGGTGAGATTGTGCTGTAGTAGTGTAGATGTTTCTGCTGTCACTCTGACCCAGTGCTCTGCTGTGCCCTCAGGCCATGGCGAGGCTGAGAGAGAGGGGCCGGGACGGCTGCCTGGCAGGCATCCAGGTTCAGCAGCTCTTCTGCTCCAACAACACCACCATCCCTGAGCACCAGCTGAAAGAGCTCAACATGAAGATTGACAATGCTTTACAGGTACACTATCTCCCCAAAGACAAAGGGCAGGGAACTACAGTTACTAGTATTCCAGTGGTTTGTTGAATAGAAAAATCCTGAGATAGGTTTTAAGAATCAAATGGGCATCCACTTATGCAGGGAAAGTAAACCTATATTTTTTAAAGTATCCAGTAAAAGTATAGTACTTTTTGATTTAATAAACCGGGTGGAACTAGATGTTGTCATTAACAAATTTGTAGTGCCAGGGAAGTGTATCATCAGAACCAATTGTTCTTGGTGATGAAATCAATGTGGGACTGATAGCCGGTAATGTTTTCTCTCCATCTCCAGGCCTACAAAGCTGCACTAGAAAGCCTTGGCCATAGTGAGTACGCACTGAAGGCTGGCTTTCATCTTAACCCCAAATGTGTGGAGGCAGCCTTACAGGTGGGTACTTTCTCAAAAAATCAGCAAAAATCTTCAAAGCTCGTCAGTCAGCTTGTTGGGTATCTTTTTTTTCTTGTTTAATATGAATGACAAAAGAGCAATAATTATTCTTTCATTGCTGTGTCTCCATGTGTCAATGTTTTTTTGCTTTTTGCACTGTTGTGTGTATGTTTACATGCTTGTGTGTGTGTGTGTGTGTGTGTGTTTGTGCAGAGCTGCTGCAGTGAGGCAGAGGCCCAGCAGGCGGGCAGGATGCAGACCACCTCCCAGCCCATCCAGTGCGAGCTGCCCACCATCCCTGTACAGATCGGCTCACATTTCCTCAAAGGAGTGTCCTTTAACGAGTCAGCGGCTGAAAACCTTAAACTGAAAACGGTATGTTCCTTGGCTCGACTGGCCAGCTTATATTGGTTACCCACCTTGTTCTCTCAAAAAGGTAAAGTAGCCCTAAGTGTCAACCATGTCTTATTTCACGATTCTGTTCTGTGTCTCTGTCAAAGTCACCAACTTTTTCTTGCTCAGTAGTTAAAAAAAAAAATCTCACTATGTTTTGGGCGATAACCTCAGCAGAGGACAGTACTAGTAAAAACTTGAGTTGCTTTTTAGTGGCATCTGAGGTGTAACATCAACAGACAGTGATGGCAGACTGCTTTCTTGATGACCCACTGTGTTTTGTCTCCTCAGCACACAATGCTGCAGCTCATTAAGGAGGCACTGGGCCAGAACGGAGTGACCCCCAGGGATGACTCTCCCGTCACCGAGGTCCTCAACCAAGTGTGCCCATCCAGTTGGAGAGGAGCCTGCAAGACAGCTGTCCAGCTGCTGTTTGCACAGGCTGGTCTGGTGAGTAGAGATGTTAAAGATCGGGGTTGCTACAGTAAAGCTGTATTTCCTGATAATTACTGATCATTTGTCAGAATCAGAGACAAACAGGGGGTTTAAACCTTGCTCTTGTTAACATCCATCACCACAGTGTAGTTGATACTACAGAGCAGCAGAAAGAAGTGACATGCTGACGTGAACAGGCCTGTTTTACTTCACTGCCACTTCTGCTTGAGTTACCGAATCCTCTCCTTTTTTGGGGTTTGGCAACTTGCATCTCATTGTTTGTCAGATTTGTAATGGAGATGAGGAGATCTGTCTGCTTGCTTTGAGGCAGCCGAAAGGTGTAAACAAACACCAGAGAGACACAAAAGGGAAGAAACATTCCTGCAGCATCTGGACGAAGGATGGGCTCGCCTGGGCGAGTTTGCAAACCGAATACCCCCCTCCTGTTGAAAAGGAGAGTCACAGGGAGGGAGGGTCAGTGGCAGGACTCTCCCTGCAGTAACACCGATGTGTTTATTTCCTCTGTGTGGTCTGCCCTGTTTTGTGTGTGTCAAGCCAAGGGGTGTTCCCATTCAGCCCTGCCAGCCCCTTGCTGACTGTAAAACAATCCCTGGGATGGTGGATGAGCGCTTTGCATTTGCTCCTTATCTGATCCTATAGCCACTCAACCAAAAATAAATCACACACACACACACACACAATCATATGCTACATCATCACTACTTTGTTTAAATTTTTCATAACAGTTTTAAAACAAAAACAGTCTCCATCCTCGCAAGTGTTTTAGCGCCGTTTCAGAACTAATCTTCGTCCATACTAGCACGCCTGTAATCACATTCCACAGACCATTCACGAACGCATGCGCATCCCGATAATGCCGCTGGACACAGGAATTGTCGCAAATCGCTCGAATAATAGCTTGCCTCCTTCCCATATAGGCAGTAGTAGCATTATGAAATGGAAAATGTATCTGCACAACAGCTGCAAGCATTAACAATGGGGTCAGAAACAGCTGTAATTAGGAGTTTACAAAATGAAACAGGCTTTCAAAATGTGAGGCGTAAATGTAGCAAAAGTTATGAAATTTTTAAAACGAAAACTTACTAGAGTGGATGTCCTTCTTTTACACTCACACAATACTGACCGTAAGAATCACCATACATGTTCGGCTGTCGTTCCTGGCAACACGATTCACTAGCTACTCCCTTTTTACTTCTAGTCATGGCTTTCCAAGTCCATCGAAGAAGTTGACCTCGTCTGTTTTACTGCATTTCCTCCTCCTCATCCTCCTCCTCCTCCCCAATAACCTTGTCATATGGGGTTTGACATAGCTGACAGACTTTGCGTGTATGCATGGCTCTCTCATTTGGGCAGCCCGGGGTTTCCGAGGATACACCTGCTTTTTAATAACAATAGGGTAACTTCCTGCAATACAGGAAATAGTCTCCTCCCACCTTCCCTCCCTCTTTGTGACCCAGCTGAGTGGGCCACTTTCAAAGAACTCCCAAATAAATTTGACTAGCAGCAGGCAGGAAGGCTAGCCTGTTTCTTGTCACTGGCTGACTGAATTTCCCCTTGACCCTTACTGTAGAGGGTCAAATCATTGTGTTTTGTTTTAAGACGGTGTCAGTTCACTATTTACAATGGCTGTGAATAAAGCTTTTCTGTCAGGAGATGCTGATGCCGGTGTGTTTGTGTGTCCCAACAGGTGGTTGTTGATACAGCTCAGATTGAGAACAAGGAGGCCTATGCTCCCCAAATCACTCTCGAGGGTTCCAAAGTGGTGGTCCAGGTTCCCTCTACATGGTAAGCTCATCAAGACACTTTGTTTTTAAAGAAGTAGATCTGTCAGGATCTCTACGTTCACAACACAATGAAGAGGAATGGAGAATCTGGTTAATACACTGAATTTAATAGACTGTTCAGCACCTGCATTAACCATACTTCAGTAGTTTATTATTAAATCAATGTACTGGCATTATCACATCTTGAAGAAAAAAAACAATGGTGTCGTGGGCACATTATGTTGTATGCTGGATTTACAGTCAGTGCTCAAGACTGTCTTACAGCTGTAACGGAAGTGTAAACATCTTGGATTTTAACATCACAAAATCCAGATGCCATTTATCTAGACCTACATCTAGACCTACATTTAGCCCTAAGTTACATTCACTTGATAATATACATCAATAAAACTACAGTTATGATGCGTCTATGCCTTATTTTTTGCCATATTTATACAGTTGTATACATACATTCATGGTGATGAGCTACATTATACCTATATAACTATCTTGGAGCAGCTATGTTGGCAGATCCTGGCAGATCTTGCACCAGGGCAAGTCAGTGTTATTTGACAAATCTGAAAGAATTTCTCTTTGAAAACCTCATTCTAGTCATTTGTCGTTATGACAATGTGAGAAGTTTAAATTAGCACCCAGGCAAGGAGATGTATTTCCAAGATGGGGAAAGCCAGTGGGCCACGTTGTGTACATTAAACCAGCCTGTCTGGTTGTTTTGGTTCTTCTTTTCTTGTTTATGAATGTCGAATGCATTCAATTCACCTGGGCTTTTGTATTCAAGACATTGTGTGGATTTGTAGTTCCTGTCTCGTCATGTATTGTGTGTGTGTGTGTGTGTGTGTGTGTGTGTGTGTGTGTGTGTACATGTTCAGGTGTCTGAAGGAGGACCCAGCCACTATGTCCTTGCTCCAGCGGAGCTTGGATCCGGAGAAGACACTTGGTCTAGTAGACGTGCTCTACACAGCAGTGTTTGACATCAACAGGTGGAAGGAGAGAAAGTGAGTGAATGTTAAACAATGATAAGTAACCACTTAATTTTTTAACAAGTAGCTTTGTTGTGTAGCTAGGTGATTTCACCTTTTAACTGTTTTGATTTGGCTAAAAGGAACCCTGGTGCTTTTGCTCAGTTAGTATGATTCATTTGGGCTGGTTTGAAAACTGTCAATTGAACCGTGGTGCAGACCAAACAGCTGGACAGAGACCGCTGGAGCGGTGTGTTTGTGGCGTGAAAGTAAATGGACCAAGCACAGTATTTTTGTGATTTTTAGCATGATTTCAAAAGCTTAATCGTGCAATGACATTGTTCAATATTGCGATGACTTTATGACTTGCGATAAACAAACAAAAGTGTGCATATTTTGCTATACTTTTCCTATTTCAGCCTGGTTGTCCTGGTTGGTCACCCTTATTCAAGAAACTTCAGATGACTGTATTAATTACTTTAAAACCTTAATAATTTAGTCATTGTCTTTCTCTTCCCTCCAAAAGAGAGCAAGCCTTGCCCACTATTCAGATGCAGCTCCAGCGGGAGAGCCCAGACTATAGTGGCCAGGCTGACCTGCCTCTAGGCACCAGCTCCAAGACCTCCAGTGGATTGCCCAAAACGATATCCAAGCTGACTTCCAAGTTCACCAAGAAGGTCTCGTCCAGCTCAAATAGTGGGGGCAGTTACTCCATCCCTAGCACCCCGTCTCGCAGCATGCTCACAACCAGTAGCTCTGAGGATAAGGCCAAGAGCCTGGGCCACAGCGACGGGAGGCTACAGGGCATCTTGCAGGTGAGCAGCCTGTCCTGCACCCCCGACTCTACCCAGCAAAGCCAGCTGCCCAACGGCTTGGTGTCCGAGGACCAGGGGATGAACCTGCCGACTGACCAAGAGATGCAGGATGTCATCGACTTTCTCTCAGGATTCAACATGGGAAAATCCCAGCAGGCTTCGCCCCTGGTCAAGAGGAGGAACTCCGTGGCATCTGCAAACCCCGCTGACCTGAAGCCCCCGAGCGGACCTCCGCCAACCTCCCAGTCTATCTCTCACAGTGCCCTACAGCCCCAAGCTCAGACCCTGCCCCAGCCTCCACCATCAGTGCAGAAGCAGCAGTCACAACCACAGCCACCTCCTCCACAGCAACAGCAGCAGCAGCAGCCCCCTCCTCAGCAGCCCTCCCCACAGGCCCTGCAGTACTACCAGCACCTCCTTCAGCCAATCAGTCAGCAGCAGCCACCTCCTCCTCAGCAGACCCCGCCTCAGGTCCTTTCACAGCAAAGAGTGGCAAGCAAGTGGCTCGGCACCTCCGGGCAACAGCCTCAACCGCAAGGCCCCCCGGCAGGACTGTCACCCCTGGGTCCAATCGGGCAGTGGGGCTCTCCTGGACTGCCGGATCTGAGCTCGGATCTGTACAGTCTGGGCCTGGTCAGCACCTACATGGACAGTGTCATGTCAGAAATGTTGGGTCAGAAGCCGCAGGGGCCCCGCAACAACACTTGGCCCAACAGGGACCAGAGTGAAGGAGTGTTTGGAGTCCTGGGAGACACGCTGCCCTTCGACCCAGCAGGTGAGATCCACCTCCACTTTTATATGCCCATGAGGTGAACTTTTTCTACCCCAAAATCTGGGAAGTGATATGCTGGGGACTTACAATGGAGTTACAGTTAGTTATTCATTATACCAGGAGCCTAATGTTCAAAACGGGGTTAGGGTGTGTTACCCTAAGTGTCATAAAATAAATTTGAGTCGATAACAACATAAAGGGACTACTATACAAGGATCATTATCCTACACAAAAGGCAAAATCATTACATTAAAGTAATGCAGTGTAATGGCAGTGGAGATAACTGATGTCCCTGCTTATTTTTGTCTTCAGCCAAAGCACTCTAAAGTGAAGTTAAGAAAGCAAATGGCAAAGAAAAGATCAGGATGGTCAAAAGTTGGTCGAGGCCAAACTGCATAGAAGAAAACTGTTTATTAGGTTTTATTCAGTGCATTCAGTATGGCAGATATCTTTTTAAGAGGTATGATTAAAAAGCCATTACTATGCAGTACAGATGTCATGTCGTGCTGCCAGTCAGTATATAGTAAAATAATGCTTTGGATACTATTATACTATCTTGTAACCATTCAAGCAGATTTCAGACAACGTTGGACTCTGCTCTGAGTAACCTAATCAATGTAGGTCAGATAGTGTGAGCAGCTGTTTTGTTCGCCTGCAAGTTGACGATTTATGCTGGATTTGTTGCGTCTGTTGCTATTTTTACAGTGCAGCAGACTCTTTTGATGAGAGTCGAAGCCTATTGTGCGGAGTTGACTTACGGCTATTGTGATTTTTCTGCTACGGTAGACAGTCTGGCCAAATGGATTGAGCTCCAGCGAGTGAAAGAGAAAAGCTGAGGGTGTCAGAAACTCATAGTTGTGTTTATCCTCCCTTTCCATCAACAGTTGGCTCTGATCCGGAGTTTGCTCGTTACGTTGCTGGTGTCAGTCAGGCCATGCAACAGAAACGGCAGGTGCAGCACGTCCGTCGCCCTAGCAACCCGCGCAGCAACTGGCCAATGCCCGAAGAGCAGCACAGGACCTGGTCCCACCCAGAGTACTACAGTGAGGGGTATGTATCTGTACATGACATTTTCCTTTCCTCACTGACCCACTGCTGTACAGATTTTTGTTGTTGTGGTTTTAAAACCACACCTTTTATTAGTCAGACTGACATTTTAACATGTGCAAGAATACAAGCAGGAAAGAAGAATAAGAAAAGATGGAATTAATATAAAAAAGATTGGTGATATATACACACAGCGTCACACACCCACAATGTGTTATGGGTACATCTGAATGAAAGTCTTTCCCTGCTATCACCTTTTTTAAATGTAGACAACGCAACTCAATACTTTTTTCTACAATCGTTTTTAGGCACACAATTTTCTACCAATCTCTTCCACTCTTACTTTTAGACTTGGAGATTTAACAGTGCCCAGTACAGTATCTGTATTCTTGCCTTTACAAATCTGACAGATTTTCAAAAAATAATAATCAAAATAAACGCAGCGACACACACATAATGGCACCTTTTCAGGAGGATTTGTTTTGGGCCGCAGTATAGTGCCGAACTGTTGGAGGGTTATTTAAAACTTAGTTTCGTCATAGTGCACAATAGCGTTGAGCAATGTCCCGAAAACCTTATTATTGTGGCAGACATCACCGATATGTGAGGCATTTACCATGTTAATCATAACCGTTGACATTTAAGCCCACAAGTGTGAGACAACACCATCCTGCTTAGAGACTAATCTGAGAAAGAAGGATGATGTAAACAGGGAGCCATGACTGCAGAGGCATCTCACTTGAGCACCCTGAGCAATAATGTTGTAGTTTATGAAAAGGATTTCACTTTTGAACCACTTTAATACAGCAATTGCCATGAAATAGCAAGAGATCCTGTAGAAGCTGCTCTATGTTGATATATAGTCATCAAATGCCACTGAATCAACAGTTAGATGTAACCAAGACGTAGATGATGCTTAGATGTCTTTTAACCCTACAAATCAAGAAGAGAAGTCAACTTTTACAATTTCATAAATTACAGACTTTTCTTTATTGTGTCATCTAGTGTTTTAGACGACATCAAATACATTTTGAACCTGTGATTCCCTAAAATACCACATTGTTGATAGTGTAATTGGGAACCGTGCTGACACCTCCTCTGGTTGTGTCCTCAGGGAGGCCGTAAACAGCAGCTGGTCAGCCAATCAGGGCGACTCGGCCAGCTCCAGCGATGAGACTTCTTCGGCCAACGGTGACAGTCTGTTCTCCATGTTTTCTGGGCCGGACCTCGTAGCGGCAGTTAAACAAAGGCGGTGAGTCCCAAACTCATCCACTGGCTTGGATTTTTCTCGTGCTCTTCAGTCAGCCCAGCTTTACCATTGAAGGCTGCACTGATAATGATCATACAATTATGATTAACTGAATGTCTTTGGTTGAGATTTCACACTCAAACGCAATATTAAATAGTGATCGTCTCCTCTCCCCCGCGTGGGCCCACCCCCTCCCAATCCCATTTTGCTACACAGTTGTTAATAGTTGTGGCTGATGTGACTCAATCTAAATTTCTCTGTTCTCAGAAAACACAGCTGTGGTGAGCCAGAGGTGTGCACCCTGCCCTCACCACCACTCCATCACATGTGCGATGATAACCAGGTAAAGTATGACACACCCCCCTCCCCCAGCATTTCTTTTAACCAGTGTTGACACTTTGCAAACTACTCGTGGGGAGACATTTTTATTATTATTTATTTTTTTGCCATCAAGAAAACATTGGGATGTTTGTCCTAATTTGAAGGGATTGGTCAAATCTTGTTGTGACTCTTTGATCGGTTATTGACCTTGTCAACTTGGCTAATGGGTCCACTGTGTTCCACAGGACAGCAAAACTAAAACCTGGCCTCCCAAAGCGCCGTGGCAGCACTCCACCCACACAAACACCATGCCCAATCCCAGCTCTTCCTTGTACCAGATGAACATCCCCCCTTCCTCCCAGTGGAGCGACTCCATGCAGATCCTGCAGTCTCCTGTGTGGTCCACGGCCAGCGACTGCTCCCCTTCCACTGGCATCTCCTCTGGTTTTCCCTTCACCCAGCAGCAGCAGCAGCAGCAGCAGCAACAGCAACACAAACCCATGACCAAGGGCTTTAAATCCTTCCCCCTCAAACATGAGCACAGGCCCTCCTACCTTCACCAGTACTGATCAGTCTAATGTCGAGCGAGTCCACGGTGAAGTGCCACCGAGAGCCTGTAGCTCTGTGACATGAGCCACTGAGTGGGCCGAGCTGCAGCCATTACAGTCCACACCCACTGAATTGGAAGATTTCAAAGCCTCAGAGGCAAAAAGAGGCAAAATTAAGTACACACTGGCTCAACATTTTTGTATCTATATTTTTCCATGTCAAACATCCCCATTTGAAAAGGAGACGTATTTTGGAAGTTTTTTTTTTTTTTTTAACAACGACAGGTGCATGTGTCACGCAGGCAGCAGTTAGTCTTGTGGTCGTTTCTCTGTCTGTTTGAGCTGACGTCTCCTCAGACACGAGCTGGAGACGTGTGTGTGTGTGTGTGTGTGTGTGTGTGTGTGTGTGTGTGTGTGTGTGTGTGTGTGTGTGTGTGTGTGTGTGTGTGTGTGTGTGTGTGTGTGTGTGTGTGTGTGTGTGTGTGTGTGTGTGTGTGTGTGTGTGTGTGTGTGTGTGTGTGTGTGTGTGTGTGTGTGTGTGTGTGTGTGTGTGTATTTCAAGGGGGGCAGAGGCTTGAAATGCTCTCATTTTGCCCATAATAAATATACTGTGTCTACATAGCTGTAACTGCCCAATCTCACGCAAGATGACTCAGAACACAGCTACCATCTACTGTTTTCATAGCTTGTAAAATACTGAAGTTGATATATAAATATTTAGTTCTTTTTATTAAGAGGCTTTGAGCAGGCTCAGCATAAATATAGTAAGTCACTGCAGAGGTGTAATTTGAGAGAAATACACTACTTTTTTCAAACAACTGACCAGAGTTAAGAATTATAGCAGTAACTATGTGCCATGTTGGTATTGATAGCACTTGCAGAATATTATTCCCAACCAAAGCGTTGTTCAGAAGATGAATGGTGCTGAAGAGATACGAGGCGGTCTGAGATTATTGAGAACCAGTGAAGTTGCACACCCTATTGGATGAGAGCATTAGGGAACATCTTCGCACCCAGAAGCGCAGTCATTTCCTCCTCTCTAATTGGCAGTTGTTTGCTCCAGATTGACACTAACTCCCATAAACCTAACTTTAGTTCCGTTTAATAATACAATATTTTTCTTGTACAATTATTGACAGTATTAATCTTATTTTTGTATTTTCTTACATGTTATACCATTACTGTATGTTAGTATTCTTGTAGGCATATTACATAAAACATTATTTTCCACCTCCCAATATGTGAAAAAGCACATTTCTTTCCTACAGAGTTGAACTACACCATCTATCTATAAAAGTTACCAAATATGCCATGCTAAACACTAAAACATTGTGTGTTTAGGGTGTTTTCGAGCCCTTGTTTCTTCGGTTTCTATGGCAATGGGCTGTATTTAAAAAGCCCAGAATGTTATCTTTTTGTGATGTTTGCGGATGCCAATGTTGCCTGTATTTATGAAATGACACCATGTTTTCAGAAAACTAACATACTTAACATGTTTACAGAGAATTTGTTTGCTGTATATACATATAAATATATATCTTTTTATAGTTAATGTGCTTTGCACAATCAAGCTATAGGGTTTGTTGCTTTTTTTTGTCTGTGTTATCTCCCTAACTGTTGCAGCCTTTTTTAAAGACATAATTACAGACCTTGGACTGTAACTGTTAGCTTCTCAGCTGTGTCAAATGGTTTACTAGTGGCTTCTACAAAATAAAAAAAAATATAAAAAAAAACATGTTGCCCTGATAAAAGATATGAAGGGGGACTGCTTGGCTTATGTTGCTTATTGTTCTCTTGAGCTGGCAACTGAAACTTTCCAAGTGTACCAGCAATGCAAAAAATGAATAAAAATGACTAGCAATTCAAAATGCTGTCCTTGTAGTTTATCTGCTTAAAAGCTTCTCACTTTTCTCCTTGAATGTTTATCTTTAAACTGTCTTCAGCTCCTGCTGGAAACATTTGAGCATCCTGTGACCTGATACAATAATACAATATATGGATACAATCTGGTCTCTGGACACAGTAATTTCAGAAACTGACCCCAAGAGAAATTTTCAAAAATAGAAAAAGTTTTAATATACAATTCATACTAAAAATGACATTTTGAATTCACAGAATTTTTCCTTCTTCTTCACATAATAGACCTTCAATATAGCATTACTGAGCTGAAGTACCAGTGGTCCTTGGTATGGGTAATATTACTGAAAACGATTAGTTTTAATAAATATATTTTCTTGTGATGTAAAATCGTTCCCAACCACATGGTCAAATATTTGACACCCCATCCCAGCTGCGCTGACAGAAGCTGCCATCATCATGTCCCTCCATGCCCATTCCCAGTTGATGTTGAGGTTTCATTAGATGTAGACTGTAAATAGAAACAATAACAGAGTATTAGGAATAGGCAACGAGTCGAGGGGACGCTACCGATTACAGTATTACTGCAGTTAGGGCTGGGCGATATGGAGAAAATCAGATCTCACGATATTCTTGACCAAATACCTCTATCGATATTGCGGTGATATTCTAGCGTTGACAATTGGTGTTTTAACAAAATATCTCCACACTTAGATTTTAGATAAATAATCATCAGTAATGTTGACATAATGTCTGAGTGGGGAAAAGGCAAATAATAGAACAGCTAGGACAGTCTGGTAAGTTCAGAAAAGTACATCACTTTACTGTAATGCAGCCTTTAAAACCAGGAAAAGACAACACTTATGTCATATCACAATATCCAAAATCTAAGACAATATCTAGTCTCATATCACGATATCGATATAAGCCCTAACTGCAGTAATTACTCGTTGATTGTGCGATCTGTCTTTACATTTGAGGCGGGCAGCGTGCTGTCTGGGCTGGCATCAGCTATGGTTGCCAAATATACGATGTTGCGGTGCAGGATCTGTTGGTATCTGTTGGAAAAAGAAGAAAAACATCCGCTGAAGTAGCCCCCCCTCAAAAAAAGAGACGCGCATCAGCACGAATCACACCACTCGACAGTGTGCAGACAAATGCTGCATTACTGTGCTAACCACTACGCATAAACGTTAGCTAAGTTGGTGGCAGGGCACCGAGGCTTGTTTTAACTTACTGTACACATTCAACTGCTCGTCCTTTCTGCATGTACTCGGTGATGCATCGTATTAACTGGTCGTTTTCATCCAGCAACTGGGAGGACAGACAAAACAAAAGATGAACCGACCTGACTAACACAGCAGCTAGCTAAATGTCGATTTAAGCAGACGTTAGCCATTCTTGGGAACAATAAAGCCACTGTGTGCAACAGCAACTATTTAACAGATGCAAGTACAGAACTCAATTACGGTTGGTATTTAGCATGAATGGAGCCTAAGTGTAAACAAAGAGTGAAGTAAACTAATGTTGGTGAACAAGTCAGCTAGCGGCTAGCTAGCTAACTGCTATAGCTCGCACCCTAGCTAGCTAGCTAGGTGAATGTACGGTGATATAGCTGGCTAAGCTAACAGCTGCCGTTAGTTAGCTGGCGGCTTCGTTTAATATCCGTTACTTGTGTCTTACCCTCTGTATTGTTTCTTGGTTAATTTTCGCCTTTCCTCGGAGTTTCTTTGGCACAAAAACAATCGACATTTTGTGTAGTCGCGGTTGGTTTGCCACTTGTTTACGTTCAAAACAAGAACGCTCCTTCTAGCTACATCACTTTGTCTTCTTCTTTGATTGTATTGATCGACGACCATGTCATTCTTGTTGTACTACCGCCATCTTCCGGAGAGCTGTAGTCTAGCAATCCTGAACTAAAAAAGTACTATTTTCTGTTAACCCGGCGCGTTTCCGACATTGGAGCTTATATATTATCTATGCATTGGAGGCCTTTATTAAATACAGCTCGATTCCTTTCAAATATCGGTAGTTCGTGGTCCAGCTGTGACGTAATTGATGTATAGATATGGTCCTTGATAAAGAGCCGTGATACTATAAGCTCTCAATCTCAATCTCTCAAGTTTAGACCCCAAAGCCGTTGTTGCATGGTCTGGGTGAATACTCGATTCTGATTGGCTGCAGGGTGGAGTTCTGGTGAAACTGACTGAAACTACTGTTCTAAATGAACGCGCCACATTAAAACATTTAAACAAAAAGGAAATGTGAATCTGTTCATTTTAACACTGAGGTGCTTCAGTGCAGGACGTCTGTCAGCACCGAGACTGTATATATGTCAATGGACTGTACGCCAGATTGAAAAAGCTACCTACATTTTTTCCGATTGTTAAACGCAAAGACGTTTGCTTCATAGTTTTTAAGCTTTGACATCCTCCTGAGGAGACAGTGAATGGATACTGTACTTTATATTTCATTTACATATAAACCATCAAGTAATACTTTGGTAAATTTGTGTAAATTGTTTAAATATTTAATTAAATTGACCTGATTTCATTAGTGATAAACCTTTGACATGTTACAGCCATCGTGTGAAGGAGTAGGGACAGTGCAGCCCTTATTGGTATTAATTACGCCTGTGGTTTTCTTATGACATGTCAAACTATCTGACGTGAAACAGGGACTAAACTGTATATTATTAAATCATATATGATGTAATCATTCAGATTTGACTTTTGACTGTTTCTCAAACTAAATTGGAAATAAGTGGTAGTAAATAAGTAATAATAGATGGTTATACATGTATGGCCACACAATCAAAAATATTTTTTCTGATTTATATTAAATAAAATAAAGAGATGCAGTAAATAAGCTCTATGCTTTAAATGGGTCTGAGAATGATGACACTAAGGGATTATGTGGAGAAGTGTACCTTGACTAAAATGTTACTGTAGGGCGTTGCAGGTCTTATTACATTTAAAGCAGTCTTCTTGTCTGCTGAAGGCCACTGTATGAATGCACAATTTGTATTCAAAAACAGGCTATTTCAACAACTAATAAACACAAATAAAAGAGGCTCAGAGATATGCATTGCAGAATAAGTAAATGTGGATTACAAAAAAAAAAAAAAAAAAAAAAAGACATGGATATTGTACAACTCTTTATTTTACATAAAAACTTAATTTTGCTGATATTCTCATGAAAACAATTCCTGGTTTACAATTCCAGTGACTGGAAAGAGTAACAAACATATGAAAACATGTCAGTTTGTAATACTTTTTGTCTCAAATTCCATCTTGCTGGTTATTGCGAAAAGCCCACCTCAAGTGATGGTTCCTACGGCTATCATGCAGTGATCAGCAACCCGTGCGATATCCAGTTAAAGAGCACATTTTCAACTGGGTTGCTTTGTTCTAAAACAACCACAGCTACTGAGAAGGATCTAGACTTGTAGTGCTATCAATATTTTTGTCGACTTTTAAGTTTAAGTTAAAGGGAGAGCTATAAAAATTCACCACTCTGAAGGCACTCCCTATAGTACGAACAAATCAGAGCCAAAAAGACAAAAATATCCTCCCCCTAAACAAACTGGCACCACATCCAGGTCATGTCCCTTTGTTCGCAAGTTGGTAAAAAAAAATAATTCAACCCAGAGAACTATACCATTGACAACAATGCAACAAAAAAACGCTACAAACAAGCCAGAGGGCTGATATCTATCAGACATTTTGAACATATGTTTTAAGACTGTATCATCATTCAATCATAAACAAGATTTCCCATTTTCAGTAAACAATCCTTACAGCACTGCAAGCACACTTTTGCAGCCAACAGTGGAAAAAAACAATGGTGATGACCCAACTGTAACACGAGTCAAAGGATGCTCATAACAAAAGAACATGCATTAACGGATGGCTCAGTATGTTTTGGACACAGAATGGTAGATTTGAGGTACTAAAATGAGAAACCATGTACTTAAGGGGCTGACAATTATTTATTTTTTTCTCAACCAAATGCTCACTTTTCTTTTTGGCAAAATAGCAGAGCTTTAAAAAAAAAAAATAAATAAAAAAAATCCAAATCTAGCTTGTTCAAGGCCATTCTGACTGCAGGTTTTAACTGAATACACTCAAGGCTTATCCTTTCCTATGAACTTATTAATGGCAATAGTAATGATGTTCCTCTTTCACAGACACAAATCATGGGAATGCTCCTTGTTTAGTCAACTATATAAAAAACAGACCCGATCAAAAGTCAACTATATAAAAACAGAGCCGATCATAAACAATCTACCGTCAACATAATGTTTCTAAAGCTAATGCCGTAAACCCCATTAAATCAATCAAATGGCTAGTTTGTATTGAGCGCCTGCATTAGCCCCTGATCAGACAGAGCGCGTTTTAGCACCTTAGGGCAGCTTTTTGTACCTCGCATTTTTGAGTGCCCTGAACGCCTAAAGTTGAAGAAAAATTTCAATTCAGCAAAAAAAAAAAAAAAAAAAGTGCCCGACGTCATTTCACTTCAAAGCAAAAGTAATGGTCGGCTGAGGACAGGCGATTCGCTGTTTGCCTAGCAAGATTAACACAAAGACGCGACTAGCTATCACGTTGTCTGATCGGGGCGTCTTCCAACAGAAAAGGCAGTGCGGTGCGCCTCGCGTTTTGCAACCTGCAAATGCGCTCAGTCTGATCGGGGCTTTAGGCTGCCGCCATTAACAAGCACACAGTTCCAGCCACAAACCTAAAGCAGAAACGTATAATTCATCTGATGTGGGAGGATTAAGGGGTCAAACTATGATCTACGCGATTCTAAATACGGAATGCACATTTCTAAATACTACAAGTGAGTCTGTCTGGTGAGCCACAATTTGCTGGAGGGGGCACCAAGTTGAAGATGAGATAGATATACATTCATTACAATATTCAGTTCAGATTTTTGTTTCTTTCAGCTGGCTTTGATCTCACTACTTCATTGAGAATAAATGGATGTCCAATAAAAAAAGGTTTCCTGCAAACTGGGTAAAAAATACTGAACACATGGCAGCCAAGCTAAGCAAGTCTGAGCAGAGGAAACTACGGCGCAACAGGCAAAGCCGGGACTTTTGGTGCCGACATACGTCATAAGATCAAAAACTGAAATAAAATAAAAAATAAAGCTATTGATCACATGGACTGCGATCCACTCACAGTATCAGTGGGCGTTTCTGCATACAGCTTTCAATATCAAAGACAATTTCAGTAAGAAATAAACTTGACTGATGCAAAAATACAGACTTACTCCAAAGCAAGGTATTTACACATGTTCTAGTCCATCTGATGACTGCTTGTCAAACAAAATAAATGCCTGGGGCAAAAATAATAAAAAAATAGCCTAATTCTCGAGGTGGAGAAAAGGGAGCTGCACTCTCACCCCCTGATGTAAAGCAGTCGGCCCTGGTGCTGGTGACTGAGAGGGTGACTTCATTCTTTTTGTCAAATATTGAGACCAAAGATTTCTTCAACAGGAATAATTTCATGATGAGGGGCTAAAATTATTTGAGGATCCATCAATGCAGTACTATGCAGCCACCTTGTTGTCCTTCTGGGGGAGAAACAAAAGTTTAGAACAGCCATAAATTGTTATAAAAACATATTTTTTTCTAAACACTGCACTTGAATAATACTTCAAAATATTTTTTTGTGATATCTGAGCTCCTAAAGATGATAGATTTACCCTGTATTCAAAATCAGAGAACTCCCGGCCTCCTCTGCCACCTCTGAATCCGCCTCTGAAGCCAGGCGGGGGACCCCGGGGTGGCCCGAAGGAACCTCTGCTCAGTGGTCGCCCTCGGCCTCCGCGGGGCCCCATGAAGCCTCGGCCACGGAAGCCTCCTCTTCCTCGGTTGTGCCTCAGAGGAATGCCGAATGTCTCAGCATTCATCCGTCTCTCTTCCGCCCAGGTTGTCCTTCGCTCCCTGACACACAAAGACCGATCAGGAGCCGTCTTTTTGGGTAACAAACATATAGTACCGCTACAAATAATATTGATGTAAAGGGGAGGCACCACAGGCTGAACATTTTAATTTTGGCTTGCAATTTGAACATATTATGCATTTAAATATTTAAGATACTTAGAAAATAACAATCAAAAACAATCACAAATTGGTGTATCACTATGGAAAACTCCGTTCCAATCTGCAGTAAGAAGTCAGTCTGTGTTGCTGCTTCACCAATGTACAGGACCTAAGCAGCACACTGAGCAATTTGATTTAACATTCAGTGAGGCTTTGTCATTCACTCAACTGACAACTAACGATGCTCAGCGTCTTTATGTGTACTTTAGGTTATGTGGTATGTTACATTGAGTAGTTTTGTAGTTAACAAAAATCCCAATATGTAAACTCGTCCCCTCTGCGTTTGTGTAATAAATAAATAAATAGTCTTGATAGAAAACCAAATAAATACAACCCAATAAGTGATGGTGATTCCTGCCTCATTCCATAAAACTGCACAACAATTCACAGCTGTGTGTGAAATAACTATCTCTTACTACAATATTGCACTATTATGCTACTTGCACACTGGTCACTTCATATTTAATATACTTTTTTTATTTTGTGATATATACACACTATGTATGTAGGTTGTACATTTTATTCTACATGTGTGTGTGTACACACACATTCATCCAAGTATATTTTTCAGTAGTTCTGGCATTTTTTTTATCTTTGCCATCTTATTTTATATCTTATTATTTCTAGTATATTTCTGAGCGCGAGTAGGTGTGTGCATGTCCTTGGTAACTTGCTTCGTGCTGCTTGTAACAGTAATTTCTCAATTTGGGATTAATAAAGTCCATCCATCCATCCATCGTATCGCATGCATCTTCATAACATGAATGTTTTGGTCATATTCACCTAAGGTGCCTCCTTCAACACAGCTAAGAAAATATGTGACTTACCTTGAAAATCCTCTTTCTCCTCCTTTACTAAAAGACATAAAAACAAATGTATTTTAGTGTATTAATGGAATACAATTCCCACTTTTAAATAAATGTGTTCTGATCACTGTATAAAAATGATCATGAGTTTAGAGAATATTTCACACGGATACCATTCAGACTGACATTAACAGTGAAATAGAGACCCAATTTAATTCAATACAGCTCTAACGGAGGAAAAAGAAATGGCAGTCTGGCAAAAGGTGGATCCTCACTCAACTTTGTTGCAGCACAACCATTATCTGGCTAAACACTGTGTGCCAATCACACGTTTAAATGCCTGTCCAGTTAGAATAAAATCAGGTGGCAAATAATGTGCTAATTCTACAGTTTAACTTTGAGACAAAAGCAAACAACTGATCCCAGGACAGCTTTCTAGGTGACTTTCCAGAGTTGTAAAACCTGATGAGCCTTCAAACTGGACAACCTGGTTCGTATTTAATCTTTTTTCGGATAACAGCATTAAGCATAAAGCACAGCCTTAAGCGTTAGCAGTTGGCATCAGAATTGCTCCTATCAGAATAGTTTTTGGTTCGTATAAAAAAAACAAAACAATGAATTGAGTCCTACAATTGCACAACAATTTGAAGTGTGGACATATTGAGGTACCTTAAGTCATCAGCAGACAGGTTATCAAAGAAGGACTTGGACTTGTCATAGTAAGTGTTTATCACAGCCTCCTCCTCCTCGTTGGCCACCTCATTGGCTGCATGTTCTGACTCGGCAGCTTCTTCTCCATTCAGCGCCTTTTCAGTCTTGTCATCTGTGGTTGGAAGACATGTTGTAAAACATTAAGCACTTTAAATACTGAGTGACCTAACAACAATGAGGTAACCATCCAGGGTGAGAAAATACCTAAAAATTATGCTGGGATTAGACAATTACATCAAAGATGCTAAAATATTTTACTTCTGCCATAGATTTTCTTCTGGTTGCAACACTGTTTTCTTGGGTTTTCACTGGGAAAATGGTCCATCCAACTGTCTTGCGCAATTGCACCCTTAGTATTGGGCTTTCTAGAAGTGATGATTTACTCCCACATTTTGGATGTGTGCTGTCTCAAACAGTGCTTCTGTGTTTTAGATGGAACGGATGAAAAATGCCCAGCACTTGTGAGATGTAACTTGCAGTGTTGGTTTTTCAACTCGTAGCTGGTTGTAAGTGTCACGTCACGAGAAAATGTCAATCGGATCGAATGTCAAAAGCTGAAGACGGACATTTCCTGGCAGGTTTGCCATCGTTGCCCTATAGGAATCAAGTGTTTTGAGGCCGTACCTTTCAGTTTGAGCTTGTTCTGGAGCTCTTTATCGATCTCATCTTTGTTGAACTGGGCGTTGGCAGTCTCAAAGTCAAAGTCCTCTTCAAACTTCATGGCACCATCCCTACGTACGTTCACTGTACCTCTGCTGCGGTTTCCTCGCCCGCGGCCACGGCGGGGGATCTGAGCCCCAGCTGAGAAATGAACAGGTGAAAACTGAAATCCAGCAATGCTCCAACAAGCAACATCTAGGCCTACACTGCAGTCAAACATATTGGGACAGTGTTACGCTAGCTTTACACTACAGCACAATGTATTCAAAATGAAACCAAGCCTTAGAGATTTAGATGCTTTAATTTGAGGATGTTAACATCCATATCAAATAGTGTCGGACCTGCAGCCATTCCAATAAATCACCCCCCTATATGTGCCAAAGTTAAACTAAAAAAACTAAACAGTAAGTCATCAAGAAGTCATAATATTTGGTTGTGAATCTTCTTTCAGTTAGTGACTGGCTGTAGTCTACAACCCGTAGACATCAGACTCCTGATGGCTTTCCTGGTAATGTTCGGCCACACCTCCAAACACCTTTAAAGCTGACGGTCAGCACTTTAACCTCGTTGTTCCGTCACATTCAATCCAATGTGTTAGACTACAGAAACCGACAGGTGAAAAACACATCACCTAGGGGTGGAACGGTACACACAAGTCACGGTTTGGTACAATAGAGGGAAAAGCAAAACAAATGCAGAAGGCACTTTTTTTTTTTATTGTGCATGTCTCAGGCTGTACCACCTAGTGTCATACAGTCTTTCCCCTGAGCTAACTGCAACAGCCTGAAGTATGTAAAGTAAGATGTAAACAATGAGTAGCCCACATCATCTCCAGACTCCATCTGTAACTAGTAAACAAAATAAGACAATCAGCTATAAAACTGAAAATACAGCATTTCGTATTTATGAAAGTGCAAATTACATAGAATAATAACAACATTTCTTGCTATTAAGTGCGACAGGCATACCTTTGCCAACTGGCCACAACCTCATGTAGCTTCTCAGCTAGGGGAGTGCTTGTGTGCTGCTCATACAGGGGCGGCGTCTGTAGAACTGACGCTTTCATGTCCCACTCAGTCAATAAAATGAGCAGTCACCGTGAGATAGCTTTCCGTAGCACGACAAGGGAGGAGAAGTTGGACAGTTTCTTTTGTCTCGTTCCAGTGATTGGCACATCTGAATGATGCCGTCGGATATGCGGTAGCATGTTAGATGTAACTCCACTCACATACCCAACAACTGCTGAACAAAGCCGACTTATCCACCACTCTCTCGCCTGTACTACTGTAACTGAGTGGGAAACCAAAGTTTTCCCAAACTTGCCATCTTAAAGAGGCCGATGGGCCATAGGCCAGGCTACTCGCCATAGTGCTGCTAGCTCCGACTCACTCACTGGACCGTCGACATATAGGTGGAGCTCGGGAGCTTCAGAGCTAAGGGGGGGCTACAGATTAGGCGTCCCTAAAGAAATGCGTAACTAACAGTACATCCGCATTACATTAATTAATTTGCACGCTTTATGTATTTTTATACCGTGTAAATTCACGTACTGAACCGAGACACCCGTACCGTTTCAATACGAATTGTTCTGTCCATAAATTAAAATTACTACTACTAACACTAATGAAAACAAATATTTTAGTGCATGTAAAATAGTGTGTTAATAACTACATACCAGCTTGACGCTTGTTGGGGTCTCGGTTTTCAAGAGCAGCTTTTTCATGATCTGGCTGGGACACCTTGTGGACCTCAGGAGCTGAACAGCAAAAAGACCATTTACCATCAATTGAACTCAAGGTAAAGTGGTGAGGCTCTAACAAATGCCGCTCTCTCATGCATTTTGTGAAGCACTTTGTAACCTTGTTTAGATAAGTGCTATACAATGGGTTATTATCTACATGCATTAGCACAGAATGGCAACTTGATAAAATATGCTGACTACTTCAGACATGACATAGATCTAGCAAACTTTTATAGTTGTGGAAATGAACCATGATAAGGCCATGTATCTTCACCCTTTCTCTGCTCCAGGAGGTCTGGGGGCTTCTGGCTGCCAGCGCTGCTGCTGGTGGGTCTGGGAGCTGCCGCCCCCGTCTGACTCCTCTGTCCTACAGGTGCAGGCGGTGCTGGGGCAGCCGATGGTGGGGCCTTCACTGCCTGCTCCAGGGTTGGACGTTTGGTTAAAGAGTCCAGCTGGGGGCTGGTGCGCCCTGCAGAAAACAGCGGAGTGAGATTCAAACTATAGGATTTTCTTACAAGCAGGGGCAGCAGAGTTTATCTTGCAGCAGCTGACAGAGGCAATGACAGTTTGGGGATACACTTAATGTTGAGTAATACAACATGACATTCAACATGACGTATATGTGGCAAAATACCTGGAAATTAAATACTGTAACTCTGACCAGGAAGGTTCTTCCATTATATTGGAAATGAACAACACTGACATCTAATATTTACTAATATGCCAACGTATGTAATGTCTAATATGTCAATGTATTTGTAAAGCAATCAAATAGTTTGACAACAAAGACGGAAACGCAATATATATATTTAGAAATAAACCCCTGCCATGAATGTCAGCCCCCTTTAAAGCACTTTAAAATGTCCACACCTCAGTTGATTATAAATGTGTTGTATAATCGTCTCCACTAATCCCACTTCAACACATAATGGGGTTCAGGTGCACAGTAGGAAACTCAAACGATGACATGCAGCTGTGGTCTGTTCAAATAAGCAGGAATCAGGTGTTGCTCCAACATTGCCCGAGAAACCGATGCTTTGCTTGTTTGAAAATTGTTCAACTGCTTGAGTGGTCATTAAAAAGGTTTAGACAAACCATGGCAGTAAATATGAAAGACAAATCTACAGCCAAAGTCCTTTGAGCACAGAGTTAGAGCTAGGGAATATAGGCAGAATTCATATCACAATATTTTAAATATCGACACTGGAAACTGTAGAGAAAGACAGGGGACGACGGAGGGCTAATAGCTAGGCTAAAGCTAACTCCTTTGGCTAATCCTACGGTGCATTTTCCTCGCCAATATACGGCCTCTTGTGGGGAAAAAAATGGCTGAACTGCGCCTGCGGAGCACCACTCATAAATGAATTATGGACTGCAACATCACGATTTTCACGGAAAAACATGGTAAAAACAGCGGCGTTCCCACGCTACGCCCTCCGGTCTCATTTAAATCTTCTTTATCATTGGAGTTTTACAACAGCCAGCATCCACAATGTTGCATTGCTGCCACATTCTGGAACTAGTCCATTACAAGAACAAAAATCGCCTGCTTTGTCACTGGAAATAGGCAATTATCCCAGATAACAGTTTGTGTCACAAAAATAAATCCTATCGTCATGTGGAAACATGATCCATTTTCACAGCCTCCCTTTGTGGTGCATCCTGTGAATCCATGCAGTGAATAGACACTTATTTTTAACAACGCTTTACCTCCTGCTCCAGCAGATCCAAACTGCTGAGCTGCAAGGGGTGTAACACCAATCTGGCTGTATGGTGGGACAGGGGCCTTGCTGAGTGGAGCATAGGAGCCAGCCGACTGGAACGATGGTCCTGCTGCAGCATTGGAGGATCCGAGTGACGACTAGAAAAACAAATACACAGTCAATTGAAAAAAACGTGACAACACCAACTGCCAAAAACAGCACCATCACACAAATTCACACGGCGTACAAATAAACAAATTGGAGCTGGAGGTGTTGTTATTTTAACCACATTATGGTACTACTTTGGTCTCAGAAAAAAGCCAACTTCTCTGAATAAGCAAGTGTCAAAGTCCTCCGTGTCTATGCCTTTTTTTTGGGGACAACAACATCTAGACTTAGCCGTGGAACTATGTTGTTAGTTCAAATTGTTATTAGTGCAAAGTAAATTTCACTTTGAATGCAATTTAGAAGCTGAAATGTGATTGGCTATGTTCCTAACCCATTTCTTACTTTGCTTAAGATTTCTGTTTAAATTGCTTTGTCATCAGATGAAAAGCACAGGTGTAATCAATAACATTAATCAATGAGGAATTAATTCTATTTGGTGAGCCAGTTATAAAGCCCTTGCACACTGGTTGACTGGGACTCGGACCTTAAATGGAGCCATAATTAATGTTATTAGATACACCTGTGCCTTTGCTACTGTGACAAGTCAAAATGTCTGCCATGAAAAGGGTCTTTGAGCCTGAGCAACAGGTGATGATTTGATTGTGCTTCATAACAATAGCATTTTGACAAAAGTCTAAAATTGATATATTGTGGTTTTGAGTTCTCATGTTTAAATACATAAGTCAAATTTGAAGAAAATCTTTATTACTTGACACTATTTTTAAACTGCTGCGATCTTTCTAATAAAGAAAAAATAATCACACCATACTAATTATAATTGAAGTAGTGTTTGTCCATGTTGCCCATCTGTACGTTTTTGCTCTGCTTCCAAAGTTTTATTAATAGCAGTGAACATATCTAATATTATACATTTTATTTTGTGATACTACGTATGTAGGTTGTACATTTTATTCTAGACTTGTATATACACATGTAAATTCTTGTATAGTATATTTTTCAGTAGTTCTGGCTTTTTTGTAAATATTTGCAAGCTTTATTATTTCTAGTAAATTTCTTGTATATTTGGTTTGTGTGTGAGTGAGTATGTGTGTATATGTCCTTGGTAACGTGCTACATGCAACAGAGTAATTTCCCAATTTGGGATTAATAAAGTCCATCCATCCATCCATCCATCCATACCAAACTAAAAGAATACACCTTTTCCCAGCAGACATTTTGAGATGTCATTATACATCACAAGTGTCCCAGTAAATTTTGATAGCAAGCCAGCATGCACAATGCATGAACCCCAAAGAAGTTACCTTAAAAATGTCCTTAAAGCTTTCCTATGACTTAGAAAATATACAGAATATGTGACAAATGCCATTTTATAGTACAAGAATGCAATATAAATTAAGTTACCTGAACAATAGCAGGGTCCTGAGGCAGGGAGCTAGTGGCTTTGGGTGGCTCACAAACGGTAAGGTCTTTAATATCACTTCCTCTGAAGATGATGTACTCAAACACTTCCTCTCGAGGTGGAACAGGCCTTTCAGTAGGCCGGTCTTCAGTGCCGAAGGAGCGAACTGTTGAGAAAATGCACAGGATAATTAAAATGACTTTACATAATGACTTTTTAAATTGAGGCTTAGTAGGTATGTGCTTTCTGTGTAGATCCTTGCACTGGGCAATATATCCACGTTCAAAATGTATTGTCTATCACAAGAGTGATACAGTATCGTTTTTAACATAATAGTAATGCACAATTTTATTGTGAAATGTAAAATAACATATCTCATCAAGGAAATGCTCGCATTGCAACAAAAAAAGAAAGCCAGAGTTAGCCTAGAATATTATTTTTAATCCGTTTTTCCTGGCCACATATCAAATTGGCATACAACAACACAATGTAATAACCACACTAAAGTGATTTTGGAAGAATCCTCTATTACTTTACTAAACAAATTGACAGCTACTTTGTCAGGTTTAGGCTATAGGTCTCGCGTTATAACGTTAATGTATTAAAATGCGAGGTCATAATCTGAGTTCACATCATATTTATTAATGTTACAAAGTAAGTTTACACTTGCAATGATTTTGGCTTGATGAATTGGAAGGAATTAAGGCTGTATCATTTAGTATAAAAAAACTAACGTTTGGCTAAATATAACTTAGCAAATAACCTGCAATAAAAACTTTAATAAGAAATGTTTGATAGTAAAAAGATTTACTCTCTATTATACGATGTCGCACTTGGTACTCAGCAATAAGGGCCACATAATATTTAACGGTAGCCCAAAACACAAGGTAAACAAAGGACGCAGTGGTTTAACTACAGCACCACTTAGCTAGCTAGTAGCTGGCTACATAGCTAGCTAAATGCGCTGAAATTAATTACCGTTTTCCATCGTTTAACAGTTTTGTAGGCTATATTATAATTATATTATAACCCAATTTGAGTACTTAAGTCCACCTCTCGGCTACTCGACTTACCTTTAGCAAGAGCTACGGTCGAGTTTTCAGTATCAATGGTATACAAAATTCCTTCATAACGAATCTCGGCCTTGGAGATTAGGCTAATTTTGCTGCCAATGTACGGCGTCCCTCCTCCACTCATGTTTGTCCTCTGATTTTAATAACGCAGTTATTTCCACGGGATCTTTTTCTGTCAAACGAGAGGTCAGATGTGTTACTTTCAAAGTCGTAGTTTAAAGACTACATTACATGGATTGGTACGTTGCGCCGTGAGTAAAGTCTCGCTCGTTTCAGAACAGATTTTCTACCACGACATGGCCGTTTACATTTTCCTTTGCCCGCCGCTAAGGATGCTGGGAAAAAGGCTGTGCCTCATTCCACTATTAGTCACCTCCTCTTCCTCCCACTACTCCCTTTTTCGTAAAAGATAAAGAGTGATTTGAATCAGTAATATCAATGCAGTTTTGTTCACTTTAACGATTATTTTGAAAGAAGAAAATTAGTCAATTAATGTTTCATAGGATGGTTAAAATAAGTTTTGTAATGCAGCCCTTCTATCATGCTATCTATCTATCATCGCGATATTACGAATATTGCACTGCTGGATGGCCTCTCTCCACCCTCCCCCATATTGCCATTATATCATAGACGTTTACATGCCGATAGATAATACATTTTAGATGCAGAAAATGTATACTGCATAATGTGCGTTTGACTATACAATTGCACGATTTTCATTATAAACCCTAAAACTTAGACGCCTAGAAAGTATGTCACGGATGTCACATATCTTTGTTATGTAACACTATTATAACAGCTCGTCGTTATAGTTCAGTAAATTAGTCTTGAAGAAAAATCCTGAAAAATACAACTAGGATGCCCCTTCATCTAATGACGTCAGATCCATTCCCACAATGCATAGTAACACGCAGGCGCACTGTAAAAAGAAAAAGAAAAAAAGGAAAATAAGACAGCTATCTGTGATCAGAGATGGCGGGCGCCTCCGACCCCCTGGAAGATATGCTCTTTTCGGAGGTGGATGAAAAAGCTGTGAGCGACCTAGTGGGCTCGTTGGAGTCACAGCTTGCTGACCAAAGCAGCCCAGCAGGTAAAACAGACGAAAACGGAGGCGCTGGCTCAGTGGCCCCCGCTAACCATCACTTAGGAAAAACGCTGCCAGCTCCAGTGGGCACCACAACACTAGAACAACAACAACAAGGACGGCGTTATAAACCCGAAATGCGCCAGGAGATCAAGTCTAAAGACGTTAGCCTGGATAAAACTGTCACATCTCCTTCTCTGGGCTGTACCCCTTCTTTTGGCGAGCCTCCCACCACTTCGGCTGCTTGTGTGAACGCCACCAGCAGCGGTTCGCAATCACATGGAGCATCCATCACAACACTGACCGCATCTGGTGTGTCAACTTTGGCACCGACGCCAGCCAGCATCAGCACCACATCCAACCGGGGGTCTAAGGTTAGCCCCGGCACAGGTGAGACGTCGACAGAAGGTAACCCACCGAGAAAACGCATAACCACGCCACGGAGGAGCGCTTCGGCTCGGATAAAGAGTTTGAACGGCGCAGCTGTAACGACTAGAAGGAACAGCAACACAGCGGTGGCTGACAACGTTAACGTTAGCTCTGTGGATACCAGTGCAACTAACGTCACACCAAACTCCACTTCACCGGGGACATCCTCTATTAACACTTCGACTTTCACCCTGTCAAACGCTAACCTCCCCGTAGGGCAGTCGGCTATTGCTTTGGACCGGGGGACTCCAACCATTGCTTTGCATAGACTTCCGAGTCATATTGTAGCGAGTATAGCCCAAAACGGCAACGGGACCAATGTTTCGGCCTTGGTCCAGCAGGTCGCTCGCATCGGACCCATCACCTCCTCAACTTCACAGGGGGGCCACAGCAAAACGGTCACAGAAACTGGGGCTTCCAAAACAGACGATTGTCAGTCCAAAATTGTAATGTCAAGCCAGTCTGGTAATGTCAACTCTGTAATAAGCACTGTTCCCTCTGCGCCTTCTGTTGTCACACCAACAACAACTACAGCAGCAGCAGCTACAACAACCACAACAGTAACCCAGCCTTTGAGCTCTGCTACAGCTGCTGCCTGTGTTACAGGGGTGACAGCAAGTTCTGTATGTGGAACTGGTCAAACTACATCAGTGACTACCACTATTAGCATGGTCAGGCCCACAGCCCCCTCCCCAACACCTGCTGTGGCCACCTCCGCACAGTCTCAGCCCCGTCCTGGACTTACCGCACCTCAAAGGATCGTAGCCCCCCAGCTGATTGTCAGACCACCTCAGCAGCAGACGACCATTCAGCTGCCCTCTGGGTTTACCATCCCACCGGGTAAGGTTTGCAGGGAAGGGAGGAGAGCAACAAGAAGATGCTCTTTACACCTGTGTTAAAATAACTTTACATTACCTGGGGCTCATGAGTTTGGTTGTCAGTAGGATAGAGACTGTCTTCAGGATAAGAAGGTTGCGTGTGTGTGTGTGTGTGTGTGTGACACATTCTGTTCTGTCCAACGTTTGTCTGAATGTGTTGGAAGCTTTCCAAGTTGTACAGTACGTATTGTACGTGCCATAGAATGGTGCCTGTTCCTAAAGGTAAAACATGCCTTTTGATATATCCTTTAATGCATAGTAGCTGTACTGTGAGTTTTAGCATGGGTGGCCCCAGGGGGAATCAAACACTTTACCCAGCCATAATGTGACAACTGAGCCGTGCAAATGGTTACATTTACACCAAGCATCCTAAACGGCACCATGACACAACATAAATGTCACTTTTCTGAAATGAACAAAAGGAAATAAGACACAACTTACATGAAGTTTGTCGTGAAACTGTGTCAGATGAAATTGATCTGTATATTTGGGTAATTTGGCTCATGCTTTGTTTGTTGATTCCATTAAACATGAAAACTCATAGTAAAAAGCTGTAATGTGGCCATGCTGTCACACTTCTAGCCCAAGGCAAATTATTTTATCAGTTAACTGTCAGGAGAAGACAAGACTCTTTCCAATGATTCCATTCCTGTAGAATTGTGACCAACAATGTATTCACACACACTGTATACTGTCAACAAAACGCCACATCCGTAATCAGGCATTCCATCTGTGACATAGTTTGGTGAATGGCAGCTACTTTCATGACTGTCAACCACATTTTAAACATTTGTATTTTTCCTCATAGAATTTCCAAGAATACTAATTAGAAGGATCTGCTTTGCCAGGTAAAAAATTTAGAGGATGTCTTAATGTCAGTGAAAAACACATCAACAAAATGAAATGTTCACCAATAGTGCATGAAGACAGTAAAACATATACTGTGGCTAGCATACAGTAGTACAGTACTGCAAGAGTCATTCAAAGTGCTCAGAATCCTATTAGATGATTCAAGACAACAGTGGTGTAATTACTTTTTGAAATGTAGCACATGCTTATAATACAATGGCCCTTACTGCTGCCCAAGAAAAGAAGATGTTTTGGGCAGCTCAGTGCTTACTGTTTTTTTGTTTTTTTTATCACTTTGGAGTGTCTTGTTGTTAGGAAACATGGATATAATCTTTGTTAGTGTAAATTACTTTATTTGCTTATACTGGGAGAATCTACATTGTTCCAAGATTATAAAGTTTATCAAAGGCCCTAAGTAATCATCCGATTAACATATATTGTAAACATTTAAGGTTGCCCACATAAACCAGCAGAAGACATTTGCCAGGTAGCTAACCTCTATGAAGCTCCTATTCTGTCATGTTATTAAGAATCCCTTGTAATAACTGAGGACAGCGGTCAGGAGGGTTTTTGATCCCCCCAGCCGTTTTGTGTTAAATACTGCTCAGAGTCATATCACCTCAGGAATAATGGCTCAGTCAGATAACCAAGAGACTTCAGGATCAGAATATGCAATTAACCTTTCTATTGACCTCATGTCTTTTTCACTTTATGGAAATTCTGCAAAGATAAACAAATGTGTAATAAAACATTTTATCTTGATCTGACATGGGCTTTCTCACAAGTGAGGCATTATACTAACTAACTAACTAACAACCCTTGCCTTTTAGAAAGTGCAAATAGTCTGTGTAATTAGCTCATGATCACAGCTTTAACTCAATTCATAATCCTTACACTGCCATTTGTGCATTGTTCTGATACCAAGCAAGGTCTTTTCTTGGAATGGTAATTTGAGGAAGTCGTACTGTAAGCAGTGTTGTAGTGTAATGACATTAACAATAATACATGATGGATTGTGCTGATATATGAAAGTAACATGTTCATATAGCATGTTAATATAAACATAGTTAAACCCATGGATAGTTCTCTTACAACCTTTGCATGGCATTTCCACTGTCTGCTTGTTTAGAGTATCTATTTTTAACCGTTATTAAATTTGCCAGAATTTTAGAACGCAAACCTCCCTTAGGATGATACTTGGTTGTCTGTGCAAGTGGCCAGTAGAATCCACAAACCTGCCATCCATATCCAATATGCATTTGGCAAGTAGGTGGTTTAAGTACCATTCAGTGACTGTGATATTATAGTGTGTCCTCTAATGAATGTTCCCTGTGATTCTCCAGGGATGGTGTTGGTACGCACGGAGTTGGGCCAGCTAGTGATGGTTCCTCAGCAAGCTTTGGCTCAAGCTCAGGCTCAGGCTCAGGCTCAGGCCCAGAACAACATCTCTCCACGACCGGCCACCCCCACAACAGGACCATCCTTCAGAGTAACAACTCCTCAGGTGAGGCTCTGCTACAGAACCCAAACCCCCCCCCAGCCCCGCCGCCAAATGTTTTAAGTATTAAACGGAACTGACACTTCGCTGCAACACAAACAAATATATTTAGTCTCCTATCTAATAGCTAATGTAATATTACACATATTTTCGTCCTATTTCCCCTAAAGCAATAAGGTTAGGCTACTTAAAGACACCCCTTCCACTCATAAAGTATGTTCTAAATGGCATAAATGCTGCCAATTAATAATTGACGTAACAACTTATTTCTTCCTAGAAGGGAGTTTTTCCTCGCCACAGTCGCACTTACACATTCATGCAGGCTCTTGGGGGAATCACTGGAATTGTTGGGTTCTTGTAAATTATAGAGTGTGGTATAGACCTACTCTATCTGTAAAGTGTCCTGAGATAATTACTGTTAGGATTTGACACAATAAATACAATTGAATTGATGTGAACTAAATGGTCAGTAGCCTAGCCTATTGATTAAGGCAGGCCACTCTAAAGCACGGGTACACTGTCTGCTTAATTTGATCTTGACATATAGGCTAAGCATTCTGTAGCTTAATTCCTTAAAACCTAAATTTGCCATGTAATATAACACAACTATTTACTATCATTACATCTATGAATACATCTATGGACTATTTCCAATTTATACCATGGTCTGGGTGAATACTCGATTCTGATTGGCTGCACAAAACTGCACAAAAGTGTTATACCTACCTAGTGTTATACCTACCTACCTACTAAAGGAGTTCCAGTGAAACTGACAGTTCTAAATGAATGCGCTACATTAAAATAAAAAGAATCTGTCATTTCCAACACTGTGATGTGCTTCAGTGCCTCGTCCTGTCAACACCACAGGATGGCGCTAACACACAAGCTGCAAGAAGTAAGTTACACTGCCCCTCTGGACTGATTTTGTTTCACAGCGAATAACGTTATCTCACATCCCGTTCGCTGTTCAGGTCAATACTTCAGGCTGCGGCCGACAGTAACGTTACACATTGCGGTTAAAATTGTTCGTAAAAGTTGTTATATTGTTTTGGGGACAATGACGTGGCTGGATAGCTAGCTTGTCTTGACGTTAAACATACTGTCAAATTATTTTTTACTGATTGCTAACTGTACACAATGTTATTGACTTTGGAACTTGCTAGCATAGCGTTAGCTGAGCTGAAGGGTTCTACGAGCTGAGCGGACTATAAATATCTCCGGTTGCTAAGGGTGGCAAGTTGTATCTAAGGTCCAATCTATTCCCTGGAGCACTGAACAATGTTTGCATTGCATAAGAAACTTATGGGATGGGAATTATTGTTCCAGGTATTAGTCAAAACCTCGGGCGTAACCAGGGAAATGGAGTTATTGTTTGGAAAAACTTTAGATTTCGATTGTAAAACAAATTAAAATATAAACTTATGTTTTAAAAATATATTATTTGGCAAGTGACCATGGTATAAGCGGGTTAATGCCCTTCGAGGTGTCCATTGTCAGGTATTAATGAACTCCGGAGCGTCGGACGGTTCACGCCTCTGTCGTCCATTAATACCTGACAATGGACACCTCTTCAGGCATTAACCCTTACTTATATTATATTACACTGACTCACTTACCGTTTTAATGTTTCCAAATGTTTGATATCAGGACGATGAGCTGACAGAACTGACAAGTTGAACGTTGTCCAATTAGAACGGACTAACCGCGGTGACGTTTTTGGTGGAGCTGTTCGTTTAATGGTCGACTCGGAAGAAAGCGAACCTTTTGACAATAAACTACATCAACACAACATGATGTGGAGTTAAACCCGGACGGGCCCAATAACCTCTCAATAGTTCTACTTGTTGTTAAATTGCAAGGTGAACGGCAGCCAACAGGGGGTGCATTATGTCGGCAGGATAATTTAAAAGGCCACTGCGACTACATTGTGCGTCTGCCCTATTTGTGATACCGTGGCGGCAGAAATTTTGCCATGGTGGGCCGCCACTACAAAATCAACATAGAGGAAACACTGTAGAGGTGAGACAGGTTTAGCAGCTGTGATAGTAGTTACACATGAACTGGTTTTGGCATTTATCAGGACACACAAAGCATTACTGGTCCGTTTCATATTTGTTTCCAATCCCGGAACAGATAACCTATCATCTGATTTGTCTGTCCACATGTACCTGTTGCTCATGAAACCATACTATGCAGAGATTTAATCTCAACTTGTGTTCTGTGCCTGTTTGCTGAATGAAATGTAGGGTTATCTTAATTTCCTTGTACAATAATTTTTTTTTAAACTGACTAATAAAAATATCGAGAGTAATTAGTAGAAGAAGCAGTAAGAGAAATATGGATCAACTGTAATTCCTTTGCTGCCTGTTGATAGAGGCGTTGCAACACTGCAACATTTGTGAATGAGGCTTTTGTCACTTATTGGGCTAAGGGGATCATCCCAAATTTGGACTTTTCAGCCAATAATATCTATATACACATTTACAGTCTTGTGTACACATTTACAGATTTCTGAACACATTCACAAATCTCAGTATGCATTTAAAGATTATTTTACACATTTACAAATCAGATTATGCCCACATGGATTGAGATACAGTTGCACAACTCTCCACACACATTTGCAAATAGTTTTGCTACAGTAATGGCCCCATACTATTACTTTTGAAAACAGTGGGCTGGCATTGGCAAATGTGGGTAAGACAATTTTAGAAATGTAATTATTTCATTTTATTTCAAAAACTATATTTTAACAAAAGAATTTAAACCATACAGACATTTGTATCCCCACCACCCGTACAGCTTTACTGGTGCCCCAAATCAACACTGCCATCCCCTGTCCTACACCAATGAAATGCATATTAGGTACACTCCTGTCATTACCCTTTATTAAGGTCCTGACTTCCGAACTGATGTTGGCGCTACAGAATGGCTGCCCTTTGCTTCAAATTGTTAGGATGAGTTTAATGCAGAAGCTAGTTTTCTGTTCGAGATTAGTGAAGTAGGATAAACATAAATTAAATTAAATACAATATGATACTACTTCATTTCATGTTCAATTTTTGGCATATATAGTTATAGTATGGAAATCGCCAGTTCTTTTCATTTTTATTTCACACAATGCAACCTCCGACCACTTTGTAAGAGAGCAACCATGAATGAAAGTGGGCCATTGTACAGGCAAATTTCCTGTATGTTTAAAGTCTATGGAGCTCTGCAGAATTTCTGTCAATCTTAATGCCCTTTCTGGTGACCTTTTGTTAAAACGAATTTGACTGATTTAAATTGAAGAAACTTTGATCTAATCATGTGTAGGTTCATACATTTGATATTGAGTGGGTAGCACCTCATTAAGTGAGCAGTTTAGCTCTACACACTAATTGGGATGTGATTAATATGTTTAACTGTGTAATTATAACGAACGAATATTGTTCATTATTTTACGTATAGATTAAACTGAGATTAATAGGTGAATTAATGTCTCAAGGCTCCTTAATGACTCCATGGGGTCCCCTCATCAAAATTTTAACTGCCACTGAATCATTAATAGGAATTTGCTTATTATTACCTGTGGATACATCATTCATGTTGAAACCTGAGCTTGTGCTGCTGGGTCCACACCTTTGGAACTTAATTGGCTTTAATGATGAGATTGCTAAATAGTTTGTCTCTCACAGTTTCTCTGTAAATCAAGTAGAACAGCTGAAACGGCACAGAAACATATTTCTTCTGATTAGAGCATGACACTGACATATCAGAGGGGTTATTGATTTGTTCACATTGGCATGTTATAGTAGGCAATGGCATACTTCTTATTTCTTTTAGAGCACAAACAAGAATTAATAAAAAATGCCCATTGCAATTTCCTCAAATTGATTTATTCAAATTGCTGCTGTTGTCCAACCAAGAGTCCAGAACACAAATACTAAGTCATTATTCATGCAGATATTTAGTTCACTGTCACAGAAGATGTTTGCAGAGCTGGAACCAGTGAATCTTTGGCACTTTTGCTAAATACATTTTGAAAACAGTTAATTGATACAGTTAATACAATCGATCAATTGACCAATTGTTGTGGTCAGGTAAAGCTGTAAATTAGAGACAAAGTGCACAAAATGCTCTCATATCCACGTTTTAAAACTCAACTTTGACCTCGGTTCAGTTTTTCGAATGTCTGCAGTAAACTGGGAGGGATTTTTGTTGGTGCTATTGGCTGCTATAATAAAATCAGCTAGTGTGTGTCCTCTTAAATACTGTCCTTTGATCATCTAATCTGTCTGTCTGTCTGTCTGTTCATTAGTACTTTTAAGTGTTGAGTTGGCAGACAACTGAGAACAAGTCTGACATTGTCTTGTCACATGTATTGAAACTCAGCTCAGGAATCAGGAAAATAATGCACACAAGTTTTCTAATAATAAGTAATGCAATAGAAGTGGCTTTTAAATATAATCATGTAGTCATTGTTATTGTCATCTGGTCTGATTATGGACCGCAAAAGCAACAGTAATAACTGCTTGAGAGAGAAGCCTGTTTTTCATTTCAAGGTTTAGTGTTCAAATTTATCTCCAAAGTTAAGAACACATTTCTTACAACACATTCTTTGATCTGGTCTGGCTGCAGTAAAGTTGCCCTCTTAAGCTCTTTGGCACCTGTTCATCATATCAACTGCGAGGACAAAAGACTGGCACTAGAGGGCAGCATTTCATTGTCTTTCTCAATTCGGCTCAACTTTCCTCTTTGTTTCTACTTCTGCTTTCACCTGTGAATTAAATTTTTTCGTGCTCCTCTAACATGTTGTACTCAGGGTTACAGTAAGACATGTGTTCATCCTATTTTATAATGAGTATTGTATAGCTTATTGTCATGGTCAATAAATGTCCATGAAATACAGCCGGCTGTACAACACACAATTATAATATATAGCAGTGTGTACTGGATTAGTGCAGGTATGCCATACTGATGTTCAATACCAGTATACGGCAGCAGTATTACACTCTGCTGTATAGTGGGTAGTTTTACAGCAGTATTGCTTCACTACAGACTGGGCTGTCAGAGGCCTTTCAAAACTGAGATTACATTTTCCTTATTAATAGAAAATTCCACCCTCATACTTCATGCTGATACATCCTATGTAAATGTTAGCCAAAATCAGTCTCATGCTGTCCATAGTCTATCATCCCCCAGACTCCACAGTAGCCCACTGGCCTTGACAGACAGAAGTCCGCATCAGTTACACAACAATGGCCCCCTCCTGCCTTCTGTACTCGTACCTGGATCCATCCTGATGTGAACCCGTCACAAAAGAGAGTCGCAGATTGTCATAGCCTCACACAGTCACACTGATGACAAATTAGCGGGCCGCGGCGTTGCCATCTCGGCAGGAAAAGCAGTAGCAAGGAAATGAAAGGGAATGGTGTTTATTCCCAGAGCTCAACCCCTCTGTCGGCCTGTCACTCTTCCCATGACCCTGAGGGGAGAAACGGAAGGCATCCTGAGCTTCCTTCCTTCCATACCTGTTAAATCATTCATCATCCAACTGCCTGATTATTTTAAAAAGCTAACAAGGCTTTGGTTCTTGAGTGTGTTTGTGTGTGTGTGTGTGTGTCTGTATATGTGTGAGAGGGAGAGAGACTGAGCAAGAGAGAGGCATAGCTAGCGGTGGGATGCACCCCGTGGCTCTTACCATCACCCCCATCCCCTCATCCCTCATACACCCACTTCCCCCAACTCCTCAGTACAACATTCTTTTGGATCCTACACAACTTTTAGTGAAGGGGGAACTCCCTCCTCCTCCTCTTTCTTATCTTACTTCTACTCCTTTACGCTCTTTGCCTCTTTCCCTCTGTCCTCGACACAGTTGTGTGTCTGTGTGTTTTCATTTGTGTGCAAGACAAGTGCGGTTTACCATGTGCTTGACTGTGTGTGTGTGTGTGTTTGTGTATTTGCAGTCCTACATTATTTCCATACTCCAGTATGCACTGACATTATGCCACACATTTGCAACCTACTTTGAATACATATCTCATGATGGACAATGGGCAGTACAGCTGTGCGTCTGATTTATTCAGATTTTTTAATGCATATTTGGTACTCAGGTTGATAGAGATAGCAGACAATGTCAGACTCTAAATATAAATGTCCCACCTAGATTTAACACTCAACATCTTGCTTGTTTTGTGCATCAATTAACAATGAAATCAAACGCACCTGCCGAAGAAATATTTGGGCAACCAATTGCCTTTTGGGTCTCGATAAATGGGGATGGCAATGCTAATACAGTTCAACCAATATGGATGTAAACATTCTCAAATAAAAGCTGAATGTAAGCAGTTTAACATCACCGTTATTGTTTCAAATCCAAAGTAAAGTGCAATAAATACAATGCTAAAAAGAATATGTCCAAATACTTAAACACTTAACTTTATATGTAGAGGAATATAAGCAGCTTATTCTATTATGTATATGTCCTACATGATCGGTTTGTACTAAATGTTTTTAGTACAAAGTTTTTTCAAAGTTTTATTCATTTAGTCATATGTCTAATATGAGGTGTGCAACAGTTCATGAAGCAGTTTCATCAAAACGGACGCCTGACTTTCACAATGTCACGCACGGAAGGAGCAGGAGTCAGATTGGAGTAAGTGCAGTGAGCTTTATTCACAAAGATCCAACAGAGAGTAGTATGAACAGGCAGGATACCGAGGTAATGCTCATAGCAGCAGCAGGATGCTAAAAAATAGGTAAGTACTTGAAATAAACTAGGAATGCAAGAGCAAGTCAGAGTGTCGTGAACAAACTTAAGACTCGACAAAGAGTGAGTGTGTCTGTGCTGCTTATGAAGGTGGTCACTGATGAGATGCAGGTGGTGAACTGATGATCTGGCGTAATTCAGTGCAGGTGCGTGTAATCAGTAGTGAACGGCTGAGAGGAGTGAGTGCTGCATGGGGAATGTGAATGCGAAAGTCCATGAAAACCTTGAAAGTCCATGAAAACCAACAGAAAAGTCCACGTAAACCTGACATACTGCCAAATTTAAATTTGCAGTCAGTAAAATGAATGATCATTTTGGTTCTAATATTTGCAATGTAGCTACAATTGTAGAGTTGATACTGTTAATTTACTGTAATTGGCCCTATCTTACCATGCTTTCTTTTGCTGTGACATCCAAGTCACGTACATCGAGGAAAATAAGTATTTGAACACCCTGCTATTTTGCAAGTTCTCCCACTTGGAAATCATAGAGGGGTCTGAAATTGTCATCGTAGGTGCATGTTCACTGTGAGAGACATAATCTAAAAAAAAAAAAAAAATCCAGAAATCACAATATATGATTTTTTAACTATTTATTTGTATGATACAGCTGCAAATAATTATTTGAACACCTGAGAAAATCAATGTTAATATTTGGTACAGTAGCCTTTGTTTGCAAGTACAGAGGTCAAACGTTTCCTGTAGTTTTTCACCAGGTTTGCACACACTGCAGGAGGGATTTTGGCCCACTCCTCCACACAGATCTTCTCTAGATCAGTCAGGTTTCTGGGCTGTCGCTGAGAAACACCGAGTTTGAGCTCCCTCCAAAGATTCTCTATTGGGTTTAGGTCTGGAGACTGGCTAGGCCACGCCAGAACCTTGATATGCTTCTTACAGAGCCACTCCTTGGTTATCCTGGCTGTGTGCTTCGGGTCATTGTCATGTTGGAAGACCCAGCCTCGACCCATCTTCAATGCTCTAACTGAGGGAAGGAGGTTGTTCCCCAAAATCTCGCAATACATGGCCCCGGTCATCCTCTCCTTAATACAGTGCAGTCGCCCTGTCCCATGTGCAGAGAAACACCCCCAAAGCATGATGCTACCACCCCCCTGCTTCACAGTAGGGATGGTGTTCTTGGGATGGTACTCATCATTCTTCTTCCTCCAAACACAGTTAGTGGAATTATGACCAAAAAGTTCTATTTTGGTCTCATCTGACCACATGACTTTCTCCCACGACTCCTCTGGATCATCCAAATGGTCATTGGCAAACTTAAGACGGGCCTTGACATGTGCTGGTTTAAGCAGGGGAACCTGCCATGCCATGCATGATTTCAAACCATGACGTCTTAGTGTATTACCAACAGTAACCTTGGAAACGGTGGTCCCAGCTCTTTTCAGGTCATTGACCAGCTCCTCCCGTGTAGTCCTGGGCTGATTTCTCACCTTTCTTAGGATCATTGAGACCCCACGAGGTGAGATCTTGCATGGAGCCCCAGTCCGAGGGAGATTGACAGTCATGTTTAGCTTCTTCCATTTTCTAATGATTGCTCCAACAGTGGACCTTTTTTCACCAAGCTGCTTGGCAATTTCCCCGTAGCCCTTTCCAGCCTTGTGGAGGTGTACAATTTTGTCTCTAGTGTCTTTGGACAGCTCTTTGTTCTTGGCCATGTTAGTAGTTGGATTCTTACTGATTGTATGGGGTGGACAAGTGTCTTTATGCAGCTAACGACCTCAAACAGATGCATCAAATTTAGGATAATAAATGGAGTGGAGGTGGACATTTTAAAGGCAGACTAACAGGTCTTTGAGGGTCAGAATTCTAGCATAGACAGGTGTTCAAATACTTATTTGCAGCTGTATCATACAAATAAATAGTTAAAAAATTATATATTGTGAATTCTGGATTTTTTTTTTAGATTATGTCTCTCACAGTGGACATGCACCTACGATGACAATTTCAAACCCCTCCATGATTTCCAAGTGGGAGAACTTGCAAAATAGCAGGGTGTTCAAATACTTATTTTCCTCACTGTATATTGTCCTAGACAGCATCAGGAATAGATACAGGGGCATATTTCTAGGTGGAATTGGGTGTAGTAGTCTTCTTATACTATTTATGTAGTTGCAGACACATACATTTGTATGGTGTCTGCAGGTTTCATTATCCAAATACAAGTAAGACTAGCTAATTTCTCAGTGGACAAATAATGTGTTCCAAGAAACACCATCTTCTAGAAACTGTCAACAACAAAATGTCTGTAATGTGAAAGCATATAAATGCTGAGGTCTTAAATAACTTGAAATATAAGCAATTACATTAAGGCAACATAAGACTTTGTCAAACCTACAGTCATGAGTTTGTTGCCAAAGGCCTCAGGAGTCGGTGAATTAACATGTCCGTCAGTTGTGATATTAGCTATTAGGTATTGATAAAAATCATGCTGTCATGCTAAATTATGCTAAAATCATGCTTTGAAAAATGGCCGTTTATCTATCAACTATTTCGCTGAGCTGCAGCATTTAGCCAAAAAGTAGCGGTCTTTATATATTGGTCTGTACAAACAGCCTCTGCCAGACAATCCACCAAGTTTCTCATAGACTTTAACCTGCTGGTCAGATCGTGCTAAAAGTCAAATCATTAACATAGATTATTCCGGTTTGTTTTCCAGTTCCTTGCTTTCTACACTTAAATCAGGAAAGCAAGAGACCACATTTTCCCCGTTAGTAAAACCATCCCTACATGAGGTTCTGTATAGGTAAATGTCATTGGTGTTGTTGGTCCTGTGGACACACATACGTCCCTCCCTGCCCGCCATGAGACCCCCACCGTGTGACACCATGACCCACTGCAACCTAACCAAACATGCTCTTCTCTGTTTCACTCTTCAACACCACCAACATGCTGCCACCTTCTTTATTCTTTCCTGCTGTCATGACCTTTTCTCATCTGTCTGCAAGGCACGCTACTGCTCTTTTCTTCCTCTGCTGTTCTGTTTTTCTCATGCTGTCCAAGTCTTTTCTCTAGCCCTCCATTCACTTCCTCCTAACAGACACCGACACATCTTCGCTGTTTTAAAAAAAATAATTCTTTATACTTTTTGAGGTGCCTTGTATTCATTCATCTCGCCTGTTTCCCCTTCTTTACCCACTTTCTTTGATATCTTTATGCTCTCGGTTTCCCTCTTTGTCGTTTTCTTCTCTCTGCCTCTTTGTCTTGCTCTCTTTCCTCCCTGCAGTCTCCTGTGACCTCTCAGACCACCAGGCAGTGTGCTTTGACCCCAGCCAAGATGGTACCGTCTCCCTCTCCTACTCCTTCCAGCCCTGCCCTCCAGACCTCATCCTCTTCTTCTTCCTCCTCCTCCTCCTCCTCCTCTTCCTCCTGTCCTGCACTCCGCCCAGTGAGATAACCCTTGTTACTCGCCTGTTTTTCATTCTTCTGCCTTAAGTTTTCTTTACTTTAGCATCCTCGACGAGAGAAATAGGGTTGCAGCTTAGTGGTAGTCTAGAGGTTACAGTGGGTCGTGAACCAGTGAGGAGAATCTGGGTGGGGCTAAAATAAATGAGACCTGTTTTCTGGAACATGTGAATGTCACATCTTACCCCTAGCACATAAAGGTGCAACCATAATTCATTATTGTTGAGGTTTCTAATTATCCTGAGCATTTTTTTTTTAAGTTACTGTGGGATGTGATCATTTGGTTTTAAAGATGCAATAATGAACATGAACATAATCTTGGAGCCAACTTTTTGTTTGCAGAGAAAAATGTGAATAGTAAACTGATTTCCACCAACTGCAACAAGTATAGCTGCAGGGTTTTGCTGCCCAGACTACTGATCATAAGATCCTCTGCTGTACACTGGCGCTGGTGAAGATAATATTGTAAGTTGAACTCTCCCGTTCCTAAGGAACTGAGGTTCAGGAGGATCTGATCAGACCCAGCGTTTCCTATCCTAATATTGTGTATCCATATTGCATCTGGACCCAGTTGAGATGCAGTGCAGATTTAATTTCCCTGCTCATATTTGAAATCATCTGAGGAGAAACTGTGATCTATCTTTGGCTAAACAGAAAACATGTAGTATGCTGTACATTTGTGCTCAGTTTTAGACTTTAAGAACTTTCCCCTGTGTTTGGAAGATTTCTCATCATACACACACTAACTATGCAGCCCTTCAGTGCAGATAGAAATGTATTTTGGCTCACACTACACCCCACAACTACATCACATATGTGGATGTACATGTGGCCTTGCCCCCATCCATATGTGGCTTGAGTGATCCTAATGTGTCCTCTATGCATTTTGGGTGCATTCACACCTGTATTTAGAACTGTCCCCTTACGATTGCATCAAATACGATGTATTTTATTGCCAAGTGTGAACAGGCCCCGAGAGATTTGAAAGAGGTGATGAGGGCTTTGGAGTGAGAGACTGCTGATGGCACCTCATCTGTTGAGCAAAATCTGTGTTTTGGATGTGAGATATTGTCTTGTCATTCATCCTCTCACATATCATTAAGAGGAAGTGGACAATAGGTGGCTAATGTGTGGAATTACCAGTGACAAATCTTGATATGAGGCTTCCCTTGGCAGGTAGGTGACTATTAAGGAAAGCTTTGATGGCCTCCTGTCTTTCCCAGCCTCTAGCTTGTCACCCCCTCCCCTTCCTCCTCCTTGTCTGTTAAGCTATGTCCACCAAAGTCGGGACACCAGATGTGACAGGAGCGCTGTGGCGCCTGCCTCCTGTTCTCTGTGGCCTTGCTGCGAGCGAGGCATCACGTCCTGTTTATCTCTCTGTCTCTTCCTTGCTCTTCCAGAAGGGCCCCGTGGCACCGGCCGTGGCTGTGACGGCTCCGCAGCAGACCCCCGTGGTTATGGCCCCCCAGGCCCCGGCCCCGGCCCAGGCTGCCTCCCAGCCAGTGCAGCCTCCGCAGACGGGCATCACCGCGAACCCCGGAGGTCCTGTCGTGTCCCAGGTCCGTTCCCTCTGCGGACCCTGTCCCCGACCGCCCACGCTCCACCCTCAAGGTTGCAGGCACTGACACAGCTGCCAGCAGGCTAGCTGTGTCACAAGCTCAGCCCCGGACCCACAGCCTCACCGCCTCACACAGCTGGCCATGCACCAAGGGTCTCACACATGCCCACACACGTTTGCACTCATACATTCACACACAAGTGCGTACCAACCCAAGGACATACAGACGCAGACATCAAGGCACAGACCCACCATGAACGTGTGTCTATGCATATTCAGGGACACATGGACTTACAGATACAGCCATAGATGCAGGCTCACTTACATGCACATAATTCCCACAAGAGAATCACACACACAGACTGTCACATCTCAAGACATTTAGGCCAGAGAGCCTACAGTTTATAGTTCGTTGCCACTGGCAGTTTGAGTGGACACGTGCCATGTCTCATTTGGCTGAAAAGATGACTGGGCAGCGTGCACCATGCTCTGATTTGTGACTGATGCTTGTCATCTTCTTTATCAGTCCAAGTTATTTCATTCTGTAGTATCTCTGTTTAGTATTAAAAAAAAAAAAAAGAAATTCAGCACAAACACATTGTCTCTCCCTCTCTGCTGAGGATTTGACCCAACATCACAATTCTCATCCTACATCGGCACTTATCCTAGACTAATAACAAAGGAAGATCATTTCTTTAGAAATAAGATATTTGATGCTAAAGTCTCTGAAACAGTTTTGCTCAAGCTGCCAGTTTTTTTTTTCTTTTTTTAATTACTTGTTACTAATTATTAAATTACTAATTTACCTTGCACAGAAGGTAAATCATTGTTTTCTTGTCTTCTACAGGAAATGCAAGAGAATGTCAAGAAGTGTAAGAATTTCCTGGCCACACTTATCAAGCTGGCATCTCACAACTCTCCTTCACCTGAGACTTCCAAGAACGTCAAATCTCTGGTTCAGGACCTGCTGGTGAGCTTCAAAAACCAATAAACACACTGTTCTTATGGACATCATGAAGTATTGAGGCAGTCTAACTTTTTGCTGTTAAACTTGAACTGCCACTTTCCTGATAGATTCTTCTTTTCCATATCCAGACTTTTATAAGACCAACTTTCCTACACATCTGATTGACTGGACGGACAGTGTTTCATCAATAATTCTTTTTCAAGTGTGATTTTTTTTTTTGCAGTTTTAAATATATGTAGGAGTAAGTAAAAGTGGACTCTTTAATGTATTGTTGTATTGAGTATTCTAAACCTGTAGATGGCAGCATGAAACTCTTTGCAAAACCCTCCTTTCTCTATTATGAATTTTCATCTTATACACAGTTACACATTCATGAGCTGCACCCTGAGGTGCCAGGGTGGAAGTTGAGTGGTTGATCATCAGCTCCGGTGATGGCCTGCCATCTTGTTGTATTCAAGTCACCATGGTGGGCTTAACTTACTGTCTGGGTTCTCTTGTGACGTGGTCTTTACACTTCACCCTTCACTTAACAGGATGCGAAGATTGAACCGGAGGAGTTCACCAGCCGGCTGCAGACTGAGCTCAAATCGTCTCCACAGCCTTACCTGGTGCCTTTTCTCAAGGTGTGGTTCTTGCTTGTAAACCTTTTTTTTAACCTTCTCTCTAATCTTGCTCCATCACATTTTAAAACGGCCTTTAACACTGACTGAGGCAATTGTTCCCTGAACTTGATCACTTACTCTGACCCCTAACAACTGACTTTAAATGGCCTTTCCTTACACTTCTCCAAACCTGATTTCAAAATTTCTCCCAAAACTAGACTCTTTAACAATTAACCCTAAGCTGTCTCTTTAGTAATTCTCTTTGCTGAGGCCCTACATTGACAGTTGACCGGACCCCTTAGCCTCTAAATTGACCCCTAAAATAAAATAGTTTTCCTGAACTGCTCCCTAACCTGCCCCTTAAATCATCCCCTAACGTGGCTCCTTAAGCTGGTGCTTCCATGATTTTTCCTAAACTGACCCCCTAAAGTAGTCCTTTCCCTGGCACCAATGCCAGTGATGGCCAGGCCTGACAGTAGAATGATGCGCGCACACACACACACACACACACACACACACACACACACACACACACACACACACACACACACACACACACACACACACACACACACACACACACACACACACACACACACACACACCCCTCTGGCCTGACTTCTGACTGTGTGTGACAGTGGCCCCCGCAGCTGTCCCTGCCAGTAGCCAGCAGGTTTCTCCAGCCAACCGTGATGAGCGTCACATCAAGGCGGCTGACCGCCCAACCCGGTTACAAACACATGTTGTCATGCAATGTTAGGTCGCTTACGTCAAAAATCTGCCTGAAATAGTCTTTACGGAGCACCATCAGCTCCTCAGGTCGGCAGTGACAGTGGGTTATCAGAAATGGCCATGTTTCATGTATGGCATATACAATATTAAACATGCTGCAGGTTCATGAAATCAAATCAGTCAGTTTAACTGTAGAAGTATAGCGTATATAACCACATAACAAAAAATAAAGGTATTGTCACATATTAGCAGGTGTTTCTTTAGCCTGTAGCCATGTTTTTTGATAACATTTTGTTAAATTAGCCAGTGACCACAGCAGTATTTGGTTTTGCAGCTGTGAATGGTATTTTCTAATGCATGTCTGTTTTGCTCTTTGACGATAAACTTTGGCCTCTCTCTGCCTGTCAACAGAAGAGCCTCCCGGCCCTGAGGCTATCTTTGCTGAATAGTCAGCAGTCCCCGACACCGCTCCCGCAGCAGGGAGTCAAACCAGCACCCGGCGGCCCCCCTCCTGCCATTGTGGCTGGGCCAGCTGTCCGCATACGCCACCCTAACAGTGTCAGCATCACTACGGGTGCCAGCGCTCTGCCCGCTGGGACGCTCGGACATGCAGCTGGCATGGTATGTATGGAGCGGACCAGGTGGAACAGACTGCAGTTTAGACACAGTTATCACATTGTTTACATTTACAGTTCATATTTAAGTTGAATTGAGGTCCAGAGTGACTTAAAGTTGTGGCAAGAGTAGCGAAATACAGCAAATAAAATATATTACAGTCCAAGGTATTAAATGTGTAAAGAAATGTGTATGTAAGGTGTGTGAGGATGGAGAGCGAAAGAGCTTTAGAGATCAGGTAATAGATGTGACAAATATTTACCCACAATATTCCTACGTTCAATAAAGAAGGGCTAGAATGTGATGGATGCAACCCTGCAGGGGGTGGTGTGTGTGTGTGTGTGTGTGTGTGTGTGTGTGTGTGTGTGTGTGTGTGTGTGTGTGTGTGTGTGTGCGTGTGTGCGTGTGTGCGTGTGTGTGTGTTGATGGGTCTTATACAAGGCTGAATAGTCAGGCTGGAGAGTGCCAACAGTGCCATGGCTGGAAGTTACACAACCACCAGTGAGTTAGAGTCACAGAGGAATCACACTGTGTTTACCGGAAAAAATGTTTTACGAGAGTAGTACATGGGCATATGACTTCAAGATATGCATAGTTATCTAAACACAGATACGATTCTCAGGACAGATCTCATTGCAGATACAGGAAGAACATGCTGACTTTGCACAGACTTTAATGTCTAAAGGACTTTAATGAGAACACACACACACACATACACATATTGTAAACTTACGTATTTACACCTTGGAGATGCTCATTGTGACCAAACTGTACTATTGGTCGCTAGGGCTGGGCAATATATCAATATTGTATCGATATCGTGATATGAGACTAGATATTGTCTTAGATTTTGGATATCCTGATGTGACATAAGTGTTTTCTTTTCCTGGTTTTAAAGGCTGCATTACAGTAAAGTGATGTACTTTTCTGAACTTACCAGACTGTCCTAGCTGTTCTATTATTTGCCTTTTCCCCACTCAGACATTATGTCAACATTACTGATGATTATTTATCTAAAATCTAAGTGTGAAGATATTTTGTTAAAGCTCCAATTGTCAACCCTAGAATATTGCCGGAATATCGATATTGAGATATTTGGTCAAGAATATTGTGATATCTGATTTTCTCCATATCGCCCAGCCCTACTGGTCGCTGATCAGAGCCGATGGTGGTTAAGCACTTGACTCAAAGGCCACCTTGATGATTATTGTTTGTTATGGTCTTGCCAAGACTGACACCTGAATTAGAAATACAGTATGCGACCAAGGAGCAGGAATATTTCATTTATGCAAGGTGATATATAAATAAAGTTTATTTGTTTTGGCTGACAACATTTCTGACATGCTATGATAAAAAGATAATGTCATTATAATGCCCACACACTAGTTACGATTACCAATTTTTATTATTTTAGAAAAATGGGCCTCAGTTATTGAGCTTTTCTAATTCAATACATCATAATAATCTAATAACAGTAATATATCAAATAATACTTGGATAAGTAATAAACCTGGAAACCTAGCTGCTGTCTTGGTTGAAGCTCCAATTGTGACAATTTGAAAATGTCTAACTTGTTTCACTCCTAGACTTATCTTAGTATTAGCCTCAACCCTATCCCCTGCCCACTGAGAACAACACATCAACAACAATCTTTCTGCAACAAAAATGTTTGCCATCAAAATTCTTTGAAATATTATAAAAAAAAATCACATAAACCATTTTACGCAATGGGGCTTTAAGTACGCTTTATTAGGGTACTACAGTATTATATAGCGACTGTTACGATAGTTACTTTTTTAATTTATTGATTTGTCAATGTTTTAATAGTTTTTCTTTTACTTTATTTATACTGTATTACTCTGCAAATTAGCCCGAAAAGTGTAAATCAGAAAGAGAAAATATTGTGGCAACATCTTTGGACCAAGGGTAATTGGGTGCTCTATCCCAGTTAAATATCTATTTGGTCAGCCTTTCCTCTGGCAACTAGACAAGTAGTTCCCAAGTTTGTGAGCAGTCCACCCAGTGATATTGTGGGGATACAGCTGAAGTAAGGCCAGGTACCCTGCAGGGTCCAGCACCGGACACTGACAGCCTCACTCAACTCACAGCAGTATTGCAGTCTACTGTATATGTGTGTGCACACGCACTGAGAAAATGATGTGTTTACACAGAGCACAGGCAGTCTATGGATGGGTCAAGCGAGGTCAGACTCAAATTGGTCTGGTCCAGGCAGAGGGGTGGGCGAGCTAAAGGCTTGTCTTTCTCTTTTACTTTTTTTTTTTTTCTCTCACTCTTCCTCCTCCTTCCTTATCTCTTCTTTCTCTCGCCATTTTCCTCACTAGTTTTTTTTCTCTCTCACTTGCTTTTTCTCTTTATCTCTTTTCCATCCTCTGCTCTCTTTCCATCTCTTTCCAACAGTTTCTTTCACTGTATCTAACCCCGCCTCGTTCTCTCATCTCCCTCCCTCCTTTTCTCTCTTTCCGTTAACCGTTAAAGGGTGAAGCGAGGTAACTAGGTCAGCCCCGGGTCAATTATAAAGCAATGTGGCGGCCGCAGTCTATGTCCAGAACATGCCTCTGGTCTCTCTCCATCTCTCTCTCTCACGCACACACATGCATAAAACACCAACATAAGCTATCACACAAAACATTAGTAAATGATCGCCCCTGGCACAGACAACATTCTGAAACCAGACAGCTAGTTGAATTAGGCTAAAAGAAAATCCTTACAGTAGTGTGGGCAGATTTGACATACTCAAATGTGAACGTAATGAATGTCTTGTAAAGTGTAGCAACTGTAACTTAAAGTCTAAAGATGTGGAGTAGTATAAGGTTTCTTCTGTAGTTACACTTACTGCACAAGGCTATACAGTTATGCATAGTTATTTTCAAAATGTTATTTTTCAAAGCTGTATATGCTTTAAGTGGAGATAGCATGACATGGTATGAGTTTCATGTGATTACGGCTTGTTTTTATTGCAAGCGATCTGAAGTACGACTATGTTTCTTTAACATATTTAGGGGTAGAAGATCTAATAAAATTGTCAAATATAAATTTACTATAAAATCAAGTTACACCCCTAGTCAAATAAACTTGCTGGACCTTTGCTGAACTTCCTCGGGGCTAATTATGTACAGTATAAGGTAAATATATGTTGTCCAATGATTGTTAGCCATAAATAAGCTGCAGTGTGTGCACTGTTTGTGTGCTAACATGTTCTGTGGTGTTACCAGTTACAAGTCAAATGTGTGTGTAGTCTTGACACATACATTTTTAAATTTGTTTCGTCTGAATACTGTTCTTACAGCTAGAATTTCATTGAAGAAGCAGTTTTTTTCAATACTAGCGCTAATGAATCCACTAGTGTCAGATGTTTACAGTTATTGAACTAACATCTAACATTTAATATCGTTTTTTAATAATTGATGTTTGAAAGTAGAAATAAAATTATTTTGAAATAAAAGACAAGCAGTGATTTAGATTTCAGTGTCTTACATTTTAACCTATGAATCCCAAACTTTCTACCTGACTTTTTTTTTTCTCCCACTTAACTGTCGCCGTCTGGCCAGAGTTGCTAGCTATCTCTGCCTGTGCTGAATGTATTTTTTTTTTCCTCTTCCCTTCCACTCTTGCAAGCCCCTGCAGTGGATCTCTGGGAAAATGGCCTCTGTCTTGTTTTCAGTAGCTTGAACAGTAATATAGCATGTGTCAGGGAATGGAAAACAAGGCTAAAAAATATGCAGCAAGAAGCAAACTGGTAGGAATGGATGGCTGAGCCCAAGGCTGGGCCTGTGGCTGCTACCAAGGAAGGAAGTGACTCTAATAGCCCAGCACAGCAGCCCCCCACCCCCTTCTTTATTCTTCTTCTTCTTCTATCACTACTACTTCTCCTTCTTCTAAACTACTTTTTCACTGCGGTCTTGACTCTATATTGCATTTGTCTTATCTGGAAATGCAAGCAAATGTAGGTCATGTACAGTGTCAGAAATCCATCCTCCTTGAGCATATGCATTGAGCTCCACATTCTCCGTGTGTAGGAATAGCCACTGTTAAATGCATCATCCTTGTATCTATTCTGCATCTATCCTGCTTTACTACTGCAGATATTTTAATATGTTACAGTAGAATAGAAATCAGGACACAAAACTCAAACTCTCGGCCAGCTCGACTGTGCATCGTTTCTTGAAACTAACAGAAGTGGTTCAGCAGGCGTGCAGTTGTACACTTTTTAATCCCCTCTCTCCCTTACAAATAGTTTCATTCTTTGAACTACTTCAGTAAAATCTCTATTTGCCTTTCTTCCTCAGGGTATCAAGGCAGCAGGCGCTGTCAGTGGCCAGGTTCGGATGCCCGTGGTGATCACACAGTCTGTCAGAGCGCAAGGTAGGACAGCTACAGGCCTTCTCCAGCCACTTTTGATTCAGTCTTCTGAATTCAATCACATGTACAGTATCTTGACATTTTTATTTCAGGTGTTCTTTTGTCCATGTCTCTCTCAGAAAAAGATATTTTAAAATTGTGCAGGACTACAGTTCAGTTGAGGAGAAGATTAAACAAAGACTTCTCGTAGGTTTGAGTTAAGAGTTTTCCATCTTTGAAGAAGTCCTCAGACACACACTTTGCTTCTGGTTCTTGCCTGCATTTTTGACTTCTCCCAGTAAGGCTGCATGCTCGGCCAGGTCTTTCAAAATGTTCAAACTCAGCCTGACCTTCTGGTTAAATAAAGAGCCAGCGAAATAGGTGAAACAAAAGATAGCCATTAGTGAAACCCTACATGTTCTCTCAGTAGGCTGTAAGATGTGTAAACAGGCAGGAGCCACAGAGAGAACAGGTGCTTTTTATTTTTTTTCCTGTCTGGTTATAAAGCCTTCTCAAACATTTGCGCTGCTGCTTACTCACACTGATTCACAAACACTCTTCCCACAGAATCCCACAAATATCTCCCCAACAGCAACCAGGCGTAACGCTCCCCTAAGAGAGCTGTGTGCTCTCAGGTGGTGTGTGTAATGCGTGTACGTGTTTGTACCTGTTTTTGCGTGCGTGCGTGTGTGTGTGTGTGTGTGTGTGTGTGCGTGTGCGTGTGCATGCATACGTACGATCGGAGATGCATACAAATTTGATCTGCCCCCTTCCCCAAGATTGCCTGCAGTGAAAGATCTGTAGGTTGTTTTATGCCCATAAATTGGAATGCGGGGATAGTTCTAAAAATACTTTTCTGTGCCTCTTGGCTAGGAACATGCCTGTTAAAATCAAGTTTAAATTCACTCTGGCAGTCCTTGTGCCTCTCTGGAAAACGTGTCTCGGAGCAGGATGCGGTTTAGGAGTGTAAGGAGAGCCGGTGAAGCGCAGTGATATTGACAGAGCGACGCTCTCCGCACCAACCTGGGGAGAGCGACAGTACTGCTCTCCCCCCACCCCCCACCCCTTCCATCTACCCCTGCGAGGATGACATAGACAGTTGAAGGTAGTCGTTAAAGAGGAGGATATTTGACGCAGATAGAAGGGGACATTTCAATGATAACATTACTCCTTTTCCTGTTTTGTTTAGTGTTTTCTTCTTTGTTTGTATCCCCATTTCTTAACAGGCACGATGGGGAAGGGAGGCATCGTCCAAGCAGGCAAAAGTCCCGTGGGCCTTTCTGTTCACTACTCTGGGAATCAGAAAAACAAGCTCAACGACCCCGGAGGAGGTTCTTTCAGGTACCACTCTTCTCGCCGTGAGACCGGCTGTAGAGCGGCTGTCGTTCCCGGCAGCCGTCACATGGGGGCAGCATTTCACTAAGCTGCTTCCCGCATGACTACGGGCTACACTCTCAGCTAAGGCTATGAGTGTTTATCCCAGTTGCCTGCTTGGCCTTCTGGCTGCCTGCCTGCCCCAGCTGACTGGCTGTGCTGGTTGATCGGTGGTCCTTTCTCTCTGCGCCCACCACATAGCAACACACCGCGAGGCGATAGATCACCCCTCGCGATCGCCCTCCTTGTGTCAGTGTCACAACTCATCGACAGAATCACAAATGAGCTACGTCTTAATTTAGAAATACGGTAATTGTGTCCAGATGGTTGGAATTTCTGGATGCGGTTCTGAAAATACCTTTTGGTTAAGTCAAACATACGGTGTTTAGCCCGCAGCTCTGCTCTCTCTCTCTCTCTCTCTCTCTCTCTCTCTCTCTCTCTCTCTCTCTCTCTCTGGTCTTGTCTCTGCTTCAGCTGGGCTTTTGTCTCAAAAACATAAAAGGTTCATCGCCCACATGCTGGCCTTTGTGGTTCATGTTGTGTGTGAGTCTTTGTGTATTTGTGTTTGTCTGTGTGTGCAGCATATATGTGTGTTTGTGTGTGTATGTGCGTGTCTATGTTTGAATATATGTTTGTTTTTGTCCCTGCTTGGGTGCACATGAACATGTGTGTATATGCTGAAGATCAGAGAATGTTGCATATGTGTGTATTGACAGGAGCAGGGGTTTAGGATTGCCCTGGTGTGACCGAGCCGGGGCAAGAAGAGTCTGGGCCAATTGGGCCAACGGGTTCATTGTAATGGCTCCCATGTCCTGAGGGGAGAGGCAGCGCCCGAGGCTCTGATTGATAAACCAATAAATCTTTAGCTACGTTGGTAATTAAGCTGTCAGACTCGCTTGTTACTGTCGACCTTTTTTCCCCCCGCGGTGATGGCAGTGGCCCTCCACACACAAACGCGCTGGTTTCAACATGATCCCAATAACACACAGCACCATTGTCACGGAAGAAGCATGTCACTGACATTTTGTAGCATATTTTCCTTTCATCCAGGTCGGGTGATAATCCGCCCGGTCTGCATGTACTGTATGTGTTTAACCAGCTACACAATGGCAGGTGGTCCCTAAACAGCGTTCTCGCTTCAGTCCACGTGTTTGTCTTCACATGCAGGCAGTTTGTTTTCTTCGACACGCTCTCGCTGAACTTCCTTGACTCACATTTTTAATTTCAGTCAAATACGAGGTTGATATTCACTCCAGAAACCTGCAACATGAACATAATGACTGGGCCTGTGAACAAACGTGGCAGATGTGTTCTTGTAAATCACAATTGATTTGCTTTAGAAGTTGTTCAGAGTTACCTATGAGTTTCTTCTGAATTTGATCTTCCAAGGCTCCATTGGCATAATATAGTCAAGTCAGGTCGGATTTATTTAAGTGTTTCCGATGTGATTTTTACTACTTACAAATCAACAAAGGCTTACCATTAGAGAGGAGCAAACGTGAGAAAGTGTGAAAGTGATCGTAAGAAAGAGAAAAGAATCCACTGAGGACGGCCGGCCTGGTCAGCCAGCATCCACCAGCCTCAACAGCCTGCACCGTGTTCAGCTGTAGTCGGGGGACTGATGTGTGTATGGCTGTCACTCCGAGCCAGTGGTCCCAGCGGGCCAGCTGTAGCACAAACACACCCATACACACTGCAGGGCTTGTGGGGTTTCCAGTGCAGCTACAACCTTCTGTGCGAGTGCTTGTGTGTGTGTGTGTGTGTGTGTCTGTGTGTGTAGTTTACAGTACAGAGTGAAAGCAGCTGTCTCTGTTCCCTCCTCCCCTCCTCATCTCTCTGTAAACACTCGACATCCGCTGTAATCACAGGCGAGCCAGCCGAGGCCCTCAGCCCTCTGCCAACCTCCGAGCTCAGCCTCAGCCCCTCAAATCCAACTCTGTCTTACATGGTGGACACACATCCATGCGCATAAACACACAAACACTCACATCGTTGCATAGGAAAAGACACACACACAGACACACATAAGAAACAAAAGTTTTTCTTCACCAGTCACTGTTGCCAGCGGATTTCAAAGCCCTTTTTCCATCATTTACCAGCAAAGTGAGTTAATTCGGCCTTTGTGGTGACATCCTTTGTTGGTCTTTAAATTGCTATGTGATGTGCCTATTTTGCTAAAAGATGATTTACAAATAAATTTGACTCAATTAGAACTTAAAAGTGACCCCCCAAAAATTGTTGATGCAGAGACTTGGAAACACAGCAGTCACAATATTAGATTACGTTCAGTGGGTGCTGTGCCACTAACGTTCCTTAAAAAAAAGATCCATGAACAAAATGCTGGCACCAGGACATCTTGAATGCTAATATATTTGTATTGACGCCCCATCATAATAAGGTATGTTGGCATACACCATCAAAATATCTACGTTACACCCAGCCAGGTTGCAGTTGTGACTAATTACAGCTTGAGTGTGGGTGGTCCGTTGAATTAATAACAGTTATATATTAAACATTTAGCTGGGTTTTTTGCTGGGTTTATTGGCCCCTCTCGTGCCACCAGTGCTGTCATCCGTTGGATCATAAACACACCTCCCATCAGCTGCCCTGTGAACCCCTGGCTGCCTAATGGAGAATACCTCTCCAGTGGTCCATGTCTCTCAGTGTGGGCACAACTAGCCTGCTTGCCCTGGGTATAAGTCACAGGGTTCAAACACGGGCCCCCTGCCTGCGCACAGGGACCTTTATCCACAGGCACGGGGGGAGTGGGGGGTTGGTGCGATGGTGGATGAGGGGGGGCGCAGGGGCGCAGGAGATCTGGACGCACCCCCATCTATCCACACACTCAAACACACAACCTCTAAATGGCAATGCAATCCTCTTACCACCTATGGCGTGCCCTCTCTGAAACACAAGCTTGATATGGAAACGACATGCATATGTATTCATGTGACCGCCGGCTCCATGTCCCCGAGCCAACCCAAACCAATAACTGAGAGGCTGCTCTTTAGCTTCTGTGCAAGCTAATTACATCTCTGCTTTATTAGCGCAGAGCAGAGGTATAGTCGGGAATATTTAGCATTTCAAATCTCATTCCCTCCTTTTAATGTCAGACCTGTCTTTGGCATTTGATTTGAACCCCGCGGATCCCAAACAGCCAGACATCAGACCATCCAAGAAAAAGAAATATAATATACTCAGAATATTACCAGTGTTCTTGGATACCAGGTGATGCTTCATGTACCTATACATATACAGGTACATGTATACTGTGATACTGCTGACAATTTTTTTGTATGTTACCCAGTGTAGATTATTGTGCATGTACTATACAACTCCTATGGCTTCATGTAGCATATTCCCTATTTCATTAGCATTATTTGTATATGAACAGATCACAAAATTGTAAATTTACTTTTATGTTTTTTTTATAGGGGTACATACGCATGTGATGTGCGCTAAATAGACACATATCGTATACTTCTACTGTATTACGTATGCCAGTTTGCAGGAAATACACTTGTTAATTGACTTTTGGAGTGTGTTATTTCCATTATGTTAAAGATGTCGTCAAGTTAGGTTGGTGTTTCTCATTTAAAAAAAGATATTAAATGACTAAACTACCAAGATAGCTATTTATCCGATTTCAATCTACAACCCCTGAGGTGAATAATCCTTCCAACCAGGTCATATCTGACAGATTGATATAACAGTCACACAACCTTTTTTTTTTTTACCAAGATAACCTAACCTGTTGGATTATCTCTCCTGCCCACCTCCGAATTCTAGGTGTCTTGCTTAGCTTTGCTTGGTGCATTAGTAAGAGTAGATTTGACCAAAAAGAGACAGATTTGTATTCAACATGTTTAAAGGCATTTTCATCTATTATAATTAGGCATTTATCCACAGTGTGTTTCATTTGTTGTCAACGTTGCTTACATGAGAAAATGATAAGGTGGTCAACCTGACCAGGCACATTTAACCTGACTACTATCACTATGCATAGTTTTAAGCTGTGGAGGTAGCATCGTTTGTACTTTACCTAAGCGAACAGTTATCCATGATGGCGTGATGAAGAAAGGTGCACAGACTAAGGTGCAGCACTGGCTATAATCATATGTATCCATGCTTGTGTTGTTATGACGATCTTCACTGTGAAGGCATAATTAGACTGTGTGCTCGAGCAGAGGAGGAAGAGAGGAGAGAAGGTAGAGGTGTGTGAGGTTCAGGGAGATGCTCTAATCGTCTTTGTCAACCTCCTGCTGTGGTGTCAAGTTTCATATCGGCTCTCTGTGGCCGCACCAAGGAGCAGGAGGGCCTCGGTGGGGTGGAGTTGGCTGATGGCGTGTGCCCACGCTCAGGCGCCTGAAAGAACTCGGCGCCCCGCGCTGCACACATGCATACACAAAAGCACAGCAGCACACGCACAAGCTCTGTCGCAACCAACATCGGTTGCATGAATGTAAATGACTGTGGAGGTGAGCCAGTGAGTGGCGAGAGGCCTCTCTGTGTGTGTTCTGTGGTTCTTTGTTCCCTCCGTCAAAGCCACTCTGAAAATCCGCCGCTCGCTCTGGGCCAGTCCTTTAAGCACAACAAGTCACTGCTCAGCTAATTCAGACCAGAATCACAATCATCACTTGCCAAGTACAATAATTGTAGGGAAATATGTCTTGGTGACAACTCACAAAGAAAGTTACAGCCTTTAAAGGATGTGGAGACCTCCTCGTTTACTGTCAAATGCAACGAACCAAACACAAATTCTGTATGTTTACCCTCTTCCATGTCTCTGTTAATATGAAATAGCACGTAAACAATGTGAAGTCAGCATTAAGCCCGTGAGAAATGTCCAGTGCATCAAGAAAATACTAAGCAAAATGCGGCAAAGCAGTGTGCAAATAGAGTTTGTTGACATTAGTATATGGCCAGATTCATCACAGCTCCGTGCCAATCCTCAGGAGCATCCTTACCGAGCTAAACTCTGTCCAAACACTCTTCATCTCCCTGCCTCACAGAGTGCCGACACAAATAGACTCCGCAATGGGAATTCTGTGTCATTATGACCAAAGCATAGCCCTCTGTAACAAAATGAATGCATATTGTCATCCAAGGAAATATTCATGGATAAAAGCAGGAAAACATTTTGATAATGTTGGGACATGAATACTGATATTATGTAAGGCTTTGCTACAAGGCTTTTCATCCATGCCCAAACTGAATTATTTTTTAGTGGATCGAGCCGCATTGTGCCTTTTCTCTTTAGGATTTTTTTGCTTCTTTTTTTCTTACATTTTTTTATGACCATTTCCCCCTGTACTACAGCCTACAGCCTGTTCATTATCCAATCTTATTATCTAACTGTGGAGGGTGTAGACAGTGTAGACAGACCAACCAGTAGGAGTCACTAATGCTGCGACAAGGACAAGATCCCTAAAGACAGCTTTCCCCTGCGCCCTAATCAGTGTGCAACCTTTACTTTAGTAACTTTAGTTCACCCTGAACTACCTTGTACCTCTGCTGCTATTTTGGAGTGTCTTCTGCACCAAGATGAAAATTCTAAATCTGTAATTCTAACTAGATAAAGGACATCAACATGGATCAGAATGCAATACCTATTTTTCTTTTGTGGTTTATGAAATAGGTTTTACTATATCATTTTCTGCCAATTCCATCACCAATGGATCACGTAATACTCTTTCAGAAGAGCTCATCTATTTGGGATTCTATACTAGAAGTTGAATTTTTCCCTGTCCACTGCATGCATTTTGCTAATCTGTCATCTCTCATGCTGCAGGGATGATGATGACATCAATGACGTAGCTTCCATGGCCGGGGTGAACCTGAATGAGGAGAGCGCAAGAATACTCGCCACCAATTCCGAACTAGTGGGAACACACATCCGCTCATGTAAAGACGAGGCCTTTCTCCACCCGGGACTTCTCCATCGACGAATTCTGGAAACAGGTAGGATAAGTGAACCCATCTTGCAGTGTAGCAATGTCGAGACTCATAAACGTTTAACCCTTAAAGGAATACGCCACCGTTTGTTGAAATAGTGCTTACCACGGTCTACCCTGGCTGTAGATAGGTGGGCCAACGCATTTTTTGTCTCAGTGCAAGTAATTAGGTTGTTTTTTTTTCTCTTGTTGGCTCACTTTTACTCACAGCATGCTAACCGGCAACATAGGATTCCATTCACTACGCTAAGCTAACTAGCGGTGGCGCTGCCGGTGTTGCACCGGACTAAAGCAATGCATGCCCAAAAAATGTGTTGGCCCACCTATCTACAGCTAGGGGAGACCGTGATAAGCCCTATTTCAACAAACTGTGGCGTATCCCTTTAAATGTTCTTAGCTGCAGTTTGAGAATGCTAGCCTCTACGAAATAAAGTCACAAAAACGTATTCCACCCCCACCCCTTCCACTCTAAACCACAATCCAAAGATGAAAATCCAGACTGTAGTGGTGACGAAATCACTAACTGTTGTCTTTTGTCTTAGGAACATGTTGTTGCTGTATTTCTAGTGTCATCACTAAAGATGAAATTTTGATTTTCAGAGCCTTTTCTTGTTTGGCCTCGGTTTAAATTTGATACACTTAACAATTCTTTCACCTCCTTTAATGAATTCTTCAGTGGCTGTCTGAACTCACTGGACCCCAGGCACACACATAAATACTTCATGGGTTTGTCTTTTGAAGGCTGGCTGTCAGATTGTCCTCTGGACTAAAGGAACAGAGTTTAGAGGAATCAGACTTGGCAGTGAGAATTTGATTCTTTCTCTCTTTTTAGTGGATCTTGACACTCTGAAGGCACACCGCATTGCGTGTGCTAATCGATACAGGCGGAGAGGTCTTGGTTTGTTTGCAGCATCACACGAGAGTGATAGTGTCTTCATTACTTCTTTTTGCTACCGGCAGTCAATTTTATTGCTTGAAATATACTTTAGGCTCTCGCTGCACAGTGAAACCTGTGAAAACGTATTATGAGCGTTATTACTCAAAAAAATAAAGAAAAAATAAAACCTGTGCCTAGCATCTTGCTCCTGTGCATCATATCAAAAAACACACAGCATAATCACACGTGACGGGGAGTCTTGCGCCCTCATCTTGCTTTATCTCAATTAAAGTATCTCTACTGTAGCACGGATGCCTGCGGGTCATGTTTCGCTATGTGGACTCTTGGCATGGTTGTTATCCCGTCACCTTGGGGCATAGAGGTTATTTAAAAATATAAATCTTTCCTCAGGGGTGCACGCAGCATGATACAGGGCAAGAGGCTAGGGCGCCCCCTGCTGGGGAAGTGGCACTTATGCAGCGTTGTTGTGTCAGTGATTGGCCTCTCCACGCTCTCAGCTGACAGCAGTCCGAGGGAGGCTCCCCCGGCCTGCCAGCTCCACTCAATCAGAAAGCCTTGGCTTCACCTCTGTACAAGCACCACATTCAACTCTGCTCGGCATTCTCATTTACTGCGGAACATCCTGTTGAAACTTCACTGTGACCTCTCTTGCCCACTGGTTGCCCCCACAGAAAGAGGGGTCCCACTACCAGCATCTTTCTTTTCCTTCTTATTCACAATTCTTTTCCCCTTTATTTCATTTTTCTTATACTGATTTCAGGAGAAAATGTTGGCTGCCTCTTTCGATAGCCCCCTCTTTATTTCCCTCTTTATGTCTCTCCGTGTCTCGATTCCTCTCCTCTCTTGTTTATCCCCCCCAAACAAACACTTGTGCCGCCCTCCTCTCCCCAAACCTCTCTCCCCCTCCCCTCATAACTCTTCAGGCTGGCCCTTAAGCTAGGTATGGGAGGGGGAGGCAGTTGCATTTCTTGCAACGGCAGCACTCCACCCCCCAACTAAGGAACCAGAACACAGGCACAGCTGGAGCTCTCTAAAAAAGCTCCTTTAAAGTAATGATAGTCCACTGATACTTTTAAGGTCCACACACACACACACACACACACACACACACACACACACACACACACTTAACATGGAATACACAGTTTCCCATATCTACTGAAAATGTCTTAAAATAATCAAATTAAGACCTGAAAATATATTAACATAAGCATGTGTGCGTGGATTATTAATTCAGTATGATTTTGATCTGATAGCACAATCTAAGGCTGTAGAGAGATAATGGCATTGACACAAAAAATGGTTTGTTCTGATTGGATGCTATGTGCTCTCAAGCATAATTTGCTGCAACTTGAACATGATTCACTTTCAAAACAAAGAAAGTGCCTCATGCGGCGCTCACATGTCAGTTTTACCATGAAACTAGCATGACCTGCTTCTGGGGAAAACACGTCAGCCCTCTACTATGTCAGCATGTCAGCCCTCTAATTGTAAGGCATGAGCTCAAATTTCTCTCTCTTGGCGTCAGGAAATAGTGGAGTGTGTTTAACCATCAAGCAAGGTGTCTGGTCTCTGGCTTTCTAATTTCTAATCAGCTGATATTTAGCAGTACAGCTATTAAACTACAGTATCTATAATCATCATTGGAACAGACACTGCCACTTAATAATCAAATTGCTATGGCAATTTCATCAGTTTGAATACAGTTGGTCATTCTTCACCATGTTGTGGCATTTTTATGCTAGATCAACCTTCTAGATTACATTAGTATTACTAAGTCGAAGTATTAAACAACACAAGACTAACTAAACAAACAAACAGTTTATTTTCTAATATTCATTTCCCCCTTTTACTGTATTGCACTTTTTTCGCTTTTCTTTTCTGCTCTGCTTTGCCCCTCTTCTTTTATGCAGTTCTTGTTGGCAAGTCAAGATAAATCCATTTGGGCATAACATTCTTAAATAAAAACACAGTGCATGTAACATTTTACACTTATGGAATGCTAAAGTCTCTGGATATTGTTAAGCTGTCCAGACAAGTCTTGAATGTTGCATTGATGTAAGGAATACTGCCCTTGCATCGGCAAAAGGTTGCTGCTCCCTATTTCTAAAAAGTTGTACTGGGGGAGGAATGCCAACTGCTCAGGCAGGGCTGTGTCAGGGCCCTTTAAAAGAGATTATGAAACCTCTGCTTCAACAGTCACAATGTGAAATTCAACCCAGGTCAGAGAACACTGCACCAACATTTTACACTATAACTGATCATCATCAAGGGCTCATTAGAAATTGCCATTAAGGCTTCAATAAGCTTATGAGCATGCTCTGCGTCTTGGCTATGGAAGTATGGTTCCCAGTGGTTACTTTTATGAGCTATTTGCTCCGTCGACATTCTGAGAAAAAGCTGTCCTCTGATTATTGGCATCATGTTTTAAGATTGGTGTGGAGGATATAACAAGGATATTACTTGGTGCGATGGCATCTCTGCTATTTGAAAATGGAGTGATCCTCATGGCTTTACTGGACCTTAACTGCTGATTTGATCAGGATGGAAATCACCACATGCAAATCTGGGATCATGGTTATCTCCCAGAAAACATGAATTGCTCAATTCAGGTGATGGGAAGCAGATGCCCCAAGAGGACTTCAGGTATTTCAAAATCTTGGGTTAGAATGTGTTTGTGGCCAGAGGAAAGAAAAAAATCACATAGTCGCAGGCATTTTAGATATAAACCAGTATAGTTGGGTCATTCACGACCTGTTCAGGACCATGTTCACTGCCAGCTACTTTTCAGGGGGACCTTGTTGCTATGGATACCACTCAGTTCTATACTAAATAAATATTCAAGTTACCAGGCCTCAATACAGATTGTGTCTCTCCAAATTTGATGTTGCCTGTTAGTGTTAAGTGATGAGCTACAGCATAAGAATGTATAGTGTTATCTAACACACAAGTGGAAAATGCATACGTAGTCAACGATTAACCTCATCATTCTGCATTTATATATTGCTTTTCTAGTCTTAGTGACCACTCAAACACACTACAAGGTGCCACCTGCTTTCATAAACATTGACACACATGGTGAAGCATCGAGAGCATTTCAGGATTTTGGCCAAGGACACTTCAACATGTAGCCTAGGCCAGGGGTCGAAGCACCGACATAACTCCTACTTGATATAATTGCAGATTCCCTGTAATAAGTCTTATCTTGTCTTAATGAGCTCTGCAACTGCACTTTTAAAAAGGAGTGGATGCATATGCGGAGGGCATGATGTTGTCTATAGGACATTGTGTGTCTGAGTATGCAGGCGCATTCCACACATGCACCCAAATAGTGCATGTGTGTAGTCTGGTTGAGCTCTTTCCACCATATTTGTGTCTTTATACTGCTTTTAAAGAGGAAGTATAAAGATGTAGATAGTGACGAATCTCAAACATACAAAATCCCACACTAGTGGCTCTGCGATGCTGTATTTAGGCTCAGTGGTGCTTTGAGCTAAATTCAATTCAATTTCAATTCAATTTTATTTATAGTATCAAATCATAACGAGTTATCTTGAGACACTTTACAGATAGAGTAGGTCTAGACCACACTCTATAATTTGCCAACATCAGCATCCTAACATACTCAAACAATACAAGGCGAACATGCTAATTTTTTAGCAGGTATGATGTTTACCAGGCATGCTCGTTATCTTAGCTAGAGCAAAAGTCAGGGTATACCCAAATTCATTGGGATGCATTGTCGGGAACAGTTGTATACCTGCACTAAATTTCATGACATTCCATTCATTAAGATAGTTCAGCCTAGACCAAAGTGGCGGACAGACAGACCCACCGACTGACATTGCCATCCCTAGAGCCGTGTTGCCTGCATAGATAAAAATGCAAAAAGCCCACCCAACTGGAGATGTTTCAATTTTTGGTGCACATTATTCCTGTTATCTGTTCTGTCTTGTAGAAATTAATTATACAAAATATCAAAGCTGTTTAGTTCATTAGTCTGTTTCTAGCTGTGTTATAGGCCTTTTTTTTTCTAGGTGAATAATAGCGATTTGTATCAGTACACGTTCAAGAATCTGTTTTTGCTCACAGAAATGTGGCTCTCTAGCTAAGTCTCTTAAACTTCCCCTGAAATATTAATATCCCTGAAAGATCTTATTTTTTCGGAAGCAGAAGCCTATTAGTGTTTTTCTTTGACCTTGTGACATGGCAACATGTATTGCCACTGTAATTATAAGGCTAACAGGGCTCCCTCCATCCATATCAAAGCTTGAGCAGATGAGGAGTATATGTATTGTTCAGCTGATTTAAATAATTGGTGTGGTTTACTTAAAAGGGTGCCAGAGAGAAAATTATGGTAATGGAATAATTTAAAAGGAAGTTGGAAACAGATAGTAACCCCACCAAAGTCTGTCCTCCTCTCTTTTGTTATGACTTCAGATGAGTTTTGCTCCAAGGAAACTAAATTATCCTTCTCCTGTGAAAAGAGATGGTCAATGTCATTTGTACACTTGAAGGAGCTTAACTAGTAAAGCCACTCTGGAATTTGCACTAAGACTGTGAAACAAATTAACTTTTCTGTGTGATGAGTCCTATTTTTGGGAGTTAATTGCACGTACTAATCCAGACAGTTTTTCTGTGTGTGTGTGTGTGTGTGTGTGTGTGTGTGTGTGTGTGTGTGTGTGTGTGTGTATGAGTTGAGAAGTTGTGATCTTCTGTTGGTGTGTTTTTATGAGTTGTTTGTGTATCTGTAGTGAAACAATTACTTTTTTACCTGCTTAGCTGTGGTTTTTCTCGAAATGTGTGGAAGCAAGCATAGTGATGATGATAAAACAATCAACCTGTTTATCCCTTTAGTAAATTAAATGAACAAAGGCTATATTGTAAAACTCCCAGATGGTAAAGTGGAGGATCAGCATTTTAATTGGAGCAGAGTCAGTGGGGTGAATGAGAAATCTGGATTTAATCATGAAAAGCAAACGTACTAACTGTACCTGTTGTGGGAGAAAGAGGTGCCAAATTGATATAAATTATATAGTGATCGCAAATGTTTTATCTTGTTCTAAATGTGTGTGTGTGTGTGTGTGTGTGTGTGCGTGTCCTTTACAGCTAAGAAGTTTGGCGTCACAGAGGTCCCTATGGAGGCGGTTACATTCATCTCACATGCCACACAGTCACGACTTCGAACTGTTGTAGAAAAGGTTTCTACCATCGCACAGCACCGACTGGACTCTTGTAAGGTAGGAAGAACACACACACACACAGACACACACACACACACACACACACACACACACACACAAAGTAGAGATGTCTAGGGTGTTGAGTCATTCAGTGAATTTTTTTAAGCCTAATTAATTTCCAAACACTTATTTTTATTGTATCTCACTGCGCTCCAGATACGTCAACTTTCACATTCCCGCCACATTCTTTTTTAAAGTTGCTTAGCCTACACTCTAACCTACAGCTAACACTGGGGGAATTAAGCATTCAACCTGTAATCCTGAGTAAGAATTCAAAGGCAGAGAGGTCAGGTGGGCAGGATAAAGTTAAATAGTGTTTAATAGAAATCTCATTACACTTAATTAATGCCCTTGCACTCACTGCACCAGTCAACATCCCTCCCTCTCTACCTCATGTGCTGGTTTGGGAAGCTGTGGCTCTTTAATTTAATTGCAGGGTTGGTGGTTCAATCCTCGACTCCACCTGTCTTCATGTCGAAGTATGCAAGACCTGAACCCCACGTTGCTCCTAATGGGCAGGCCAGCACATTACATGGCATCCGCCCGCCATCAGTGTGTGAGTGTGAGTCAGTCAGATTGTGCACAAAGCAAAATCCCAGAAATGTATCCCTAAGAAAGCCTAAAGGCTCATCTTTTTGTATAATAATTGTTGATGCATTGCCTCATTATTATGCAGTATCGTTGGGATCATGGGTAAATATAAGTAATCGTTAAGCAGTAACAGAGTTGATAAAATCCGAACGACACCCATCCCTGACATGCAGCCAGTACTGCCCTGTTTTCTGTGCATTGTCACAACACACTGAAGCCACCATTCTGTTTGGATTAGCAGAGAACAATGACAATGTATACGTGCACTGATCTGTGGGACAAAACAAAGCATATGGTGTCATAACTGTCTATACAGTCCCTCCAGAAAAACGGGATTATGCGATTGCATAATTCAATGCAAAATCAGCCAAAGTCCGCATATTTATGCGGGGGCTGCATTTTTTCAAATACGGCGCACTTTCACCACATAAATTTCCGATTTCCACGCAGAATATGCGGGGCTTGCATGATTTCATAATACCCACATTTTTGTTGCAAAAAAAGTCCCATATATCTTAGCAGAAAGTTGAAAAATGTTGCGTTTACTTCACACAAGAGCAGCCATTTCCCCCTGTTGCCATGGGAACGTTACGAAGTGACGTAATTACGCGACGTGAACATCATCGAAAAGCAGGGTGTTGGGGGGAATCACTTTTTTCTCTCTTTTTTATCAAACCGCAGTTTTTGCAAGTTCCCGCAATTTTTGCAAGTTCCCGCAATTTTTGCAAATTCCCGCAATTTCATCGCATAAAATTGCATAAATATCCCGCATATTCCATCAAATTTTTTAAGAAAACGTGCCGCATAATCAAGGATTTTTGCCCGCAACAATCACAAAAAAAACTTTTTCTGGAAGGACTGTCTATATGAACCAATGTTATTGTAAAAATGGGTGGCTTGTACTGTATCTAAGCGGCTGTTCACATAAATATTCAGTAAATATTGGATCCAAACTCAAGGGGGATATTAAATCACTTAAGTTGGAAATAAAACTTCATCAGGACATTCAAGCACACTAGAATATGGGCCTGTATGCTCAAACATTCCCACACAGACACCGGTGGCATGCACCCAAGTGCACTTTCATCTGTCTCACGCATAAACTCACAGCCAAAAATGCAAGTGTACCACTAACATAAACACATAAAAGTTAATATGAGCAGTCTTTTTTACCTTTTAAGTTGATAAACAGGAGAGCTCAGACTTCGCAGTCAGTCAGCCAAAACCTGAGGTATAAAAGAACTTTTAAGTGCTCGTCAGCGCACACCTGCGTACTTTTCTCGTAATGTTGACTTTATCTCTCGTAGCCCTTGAATGCAACTATATAACCACATTTAATTGGTGTACATTAAAGCACAAATCCATCTCGACTACAAGCCTAAATCTTGGCATTGTTGGGAGAACAGGGGGGGGAAACTTTGAAAATGTGTTCTTCCTGACACCAATAAGGGAGGAAGAGTAGGAGGGAGGGAGGGAGGAAGAACACCAGCCCCAGCTGTCCCCATCTTGTTTGGTGCTTCTTCTTCTAGTCGTTCGTTCTTTTCCTTTTTTGTGGTTTGGTAAATGAGGTGTGTGTGAGAGAGGCACGAAGCTCTGTGAAGCCACTCTGTTGACATCAGCGGAAAAAAAAAAAGGAAGGGGAAAAGACCAAAAGACAAAGCGGCCTTAAAGAGCAACCGGGCTTCGGCAGCGGCGGCAGGAGCTACGGCAAGAGTGCAGTCTCAGCGCTGCAACAAAGAGGAGGGAGCCGGGATGAGAGAAAGAAAGACGGGGGGGGTGCTGGCGATGAGCCTCCTCTGATGTGTCTTTGTGCTCTGTGCCACCCAGCTTCTCTCATCCACTCATGGAAACACACACACAGACCTGACACACACAGACAGACAGATAGAAAAGAGAGTGATATAGAAATCAAGTGCAAGGGGAGAACAGAGCTGCATAGGAGACATACAAACACAAACGTGAAATACGCAATTATCCTATTAACTTTTGATGACCTACAAAAGTTGTTTTCACACTTGCCTTTCCATTTCCCAAGTGGGAGGCGATGCACCATATGCAAAGAGAAGCGTTGTCTTTAAATAGAAAAAGTTATTGTGTGTTCCAGTCTGTTGTTTGTTGATCAGACCGGTGGTGTTCCAGATGAGCTGTGTCTTAAAGTTAGTTTCACCAAATGTGCACTTAATGTTGAAGGTATGTCATCCTTATCAGCATGGCATGCCTGACTTAGTTCTTATAATTACAGATTTTAATCATTAGGGCTGTCCTCGACTAAAGAAATTCTTAGTCGACTAACACTTATACGATTTTTTCGACTAATCGATTAGTTGATTTAATCGACAGAGCTGTGCGCTTTGAGAGGTGGGTTAAGACTAGAAAAGCACAATATAAATGTAGTTAATTAACCATCTGTAAAACTGAGTTTCTCCACAATTAATCCTGCAAAAGCACCACTTTAAATCTTGTGTTTACCATAAATGTGCTCATAAGTTTCTTGGAAATGAGTAATTAAGCATGAATAAGCATAAAAAATGACTAATCGACTAAAGAAATCTAAGTCGACTAAGACCAAAACGACCGATTAGTCGACTAATCGACTAAGAGGTGGCAGCCCTATTAATCATAGATGGTGATGGTAGTCCATTATGATTTTCTTGTTTGGGAGCTGTATCTGGGTTAATGCACCTGGACAAAGTGTTTTATTCATTTTTTACAAAAAAAAGTTAAAAGTAAAACCACATCTTCTCACATAATATGCACTCTTAACTTATAATGAGGACTTACCTATACATCTCCTAAAGCACGCTTGATTATTATCACACACATCTTGTAAAACGCATTTTTGGCAATTTGCTCTCTTCCTGTCTATCTCATGTTGTGCCACTTTTTAGCTCAGTAGCTGCTTTTTGGGCATGACAGTGTTTCCATGCTTTTTCAAAAACAGAAAATGACATGATTCACTGTGGAATAGTGCTGAAACAAGGAGTTGAATAATCTATGAGTCAATCAAAAGAAAATTGGCAACAATTTGGTAATCCATTACTCTTTTTTGGGGGGGTAATTTTTCAAGCATAATGACTGTTGGCCATACAAAAAAAGGAAATCTGCCAGATTGTACTGGGCTGTATTGACAATTCTCTGACACATAATACAGTATAATAATACAGTATATGGTTACCTTCAAAAAATGTAAGGATTAATCGATAATGAAAGTAATCATTAGTTGCAGAGTTAACCGTAGAACAACAATCTTGTCAGAAGTAATTATTCATAGTACTATTGTTCATTTAAAAATGTTGTGAGACCCCTTAATGTATTATTACGTGTCTTGAGAAAGGTCCATGGGACCGAAACGTTGACAAATAAAACCAAATGCAGTGATGAAAAGTATGTGCGGGAATATTGATTTTCTTGCTTTTTGAAATGGATCTTCGGGGGATTTAATTCCCTGCGCCACAGAGGAGACCAAGCAAGTGGTGTACGTGTTGCTGACTATTCGCCCCCTTAATGTATGGAAATACTTACTATGTTGCAGGCAGCTAAAATTGGGCTTTTGAATTTTTGCCAGATAAATTGTTAAGAGTTTGACGGAGAGTACATGAATCATATTGCCAAACTTGGTCTCTCATTCTTAGGTCTGAAGTTTCTCAAATTTCTGTCATAGATATCCGACAAATATTCTACTACCGCATTTTGTGCTTTGGGTGAAATAGATGTTCTAGTAGTTCTAGTAGTATTTACAGTAGATGCTTTTTGGTTTTGAGATCATTTAGAATGTGGACTGAGGGCTGCCCTGCAATTCTGAAATGTGTGCCCAAAGCCTCAGAAGCAGCCACTGAATGGGACTCGTTGCTTTTTTCATCTGTTGCCGTCGCAGTGATTTTCTTTCAATCTCCTTGTCAGGATGACGAGTGCTACGAGCAGTCGGCAGACGTTCGCTCTCAGCTTCGATTTTTCGAGCAGCTGGAGAGAATGGAGAAGCAGAGGAAGGACGAGCAGGAGAGAGAGATCCTGTTAAAAGCCGCTAAAGTAAGTTATTGTCACCTCACCACCCTACAGTGTGTGTACGAGAGAGAGAGAGAGAGAGAGAGTTGTTATGTCCCCGTGCAACAGTGTGTTTTTGTGTACTGCGGTGTGTATGTGTGTGCGTGTTGCTCCTGCGCAGGCTCTGACCGATGAATTAGAGTGTGACACCAGTGGATGAAGTGACCTCCCTGCGTCCTCCCAGGCTCCTGGCCCCAGGGCTCCTCTGTCCTGGCTCTTCCTAACCGGACAAAGCAAGGGAGGGCCTCGTACACTTTGCAACTCCCATGCACCATGCAACCGACACACACACACACACACACACACACACACACACACACACACACACACACACCCCATGTACAACCTGCACAACATCCTTCTATCACAAGCGTTGACAGCTCAGGTGAAACAGAGCATCAGTTTAAAAAAATAGTACAGATTTCTCAGAGTGGCCGAGAAGCCAGTATGTTTTTGTTACTGTCTACAACTTTTACATTTGTTGGCCTAAACATCTGGTGTCAAGTAGGCTTTTACCAGGAAAAGTGCACTGTGCACAAAAAGTATAGCATTTTTCAAAAGGGGGGGGCACTGTCCCCCTGGTGGCTGAAATGGGTAATTGCATTGTTTAAAAAATGAGTGGAATAATTTCGTCTGCCATGACCAGATATATATTTTTTCTTTTTTAAAGATTCTTTTTTTGGGGCTTTTCCCTTTATTATATAGTGACAGTGGATAGACCGGAAAGGGGGAGAGAGATGGGGGATGGCACGCAGCAAAGGGCAGCAGGTCGGATTCGAACCCGAGCCGCTGCAAAGGGCTCAGCCTACATGGGGTAAACACTCTTACTGGGTGAGCTAGAGGCCGCCCCATGACCAGATATTTTATAAATATTTTAAATAACACAAAACAACTGAATGGTGGTAGGTAATACATCTGATTTCATATACTGCTTTGGAGCTTGCACGCGCGTGTGCCGCAGTTTTGACACGCGACGAAAATGGCATTGATCCACTATTACAAAAATACACCCTGGCACTAAAAGTTAACCCCCTTCTTGTTGCAGCCGAGACAAAGCTTGTCAAAGCCTCTGCTAACGCACCAATTTCAATGGAGCATCGTAAAAAAAGCTGTAAAAAAAAAACAACCTACCCAAATCTCTTTAAAGTTTTACTGTAAGCTCTCACTCTGCTGATGGGGTCATCTACCTCTGAGAGGTTTTCTTCTCTCGTGATCCTTCACATCGAAAGCAACATTACGGCCAAGCTGTCACCTGAGACCATTGTCAACGCTTATGCAGGACGCAAAAAGCAAAAATTACTGGGTAACACTTTGTTTGAAGGTATCGAAATAACTATGACATGACACTGTCATGAACGTGTCATAAACGTTATAAACAAGTCATAAACGTTTATGACTTCTGTCATTAAGTGTCATTCGGTTTTTGTCATGACAAGTTGACATTGTTTGGGTTGTCTTGATTATGACAACTTGACATTAATCATTGTGACATTACCAGAAGTTGTCTTGGTCATGACAAGTTGACATTAAATTGGTTTGGGATGTCTTTGTAATGACAACTTGACATTAACCAGGAGGATGACATTACCAGAGGATGTCTTTGTAATGACAACTTGACATTAACCAGGAGGATGACATTACCAGAGGATGTCTTTGTCAAGTTTAATGTCAAGTTGTCTTAATAAGGACACTCCAAAGAAATGTAATGTCAGGTTGTCATGACAAAGACATCCTCTGGTAATGTAATCCTGTTAATGTCAAGTTGTCATTACAAAGGCATCCCAAACTAATTTAATGTTAACTTGTCATGACCAAGACAACTTCTGGTTTGATTAATGTCAAGTTGTCATAATCAAGACAACCCAAACAATGTCAACTTGTCATGACAAAAACCGAATGACACTTAATAACAGAAGTCATAAACGTTTATGACTGTTTATAACGTTTATGACACGTTCATGACATTGTCATGTCATAGTTATGACAGTGTCATGTCACGATTATGTCGATACCTTCAATTAAAGTGTTACCAATTATGGTTGCACTAGTCTGGACATCTTGCCGTGCCAACAATGTTGCAATAAATGTTGCCTGAATGTCATGTATATTTATGAACAGAAATTCCAACGAAATAGCCTCAAAATACTGGCTACACTTGCTAACACCTACATTACTGCCAGGGCAGAGAATAATTTCTCCCACACCGTATACTACAACAAACTTTCCAAAAAATGGTCAGCAGAAGTGTAAAGTTAAGTGGTTTGTAATAACTCTGTATGATTTATATCACTGGTATAGTCCTTTAGGAAGACATATAGTTGGTGTGGACACTTCCTAATAAAGAGGGTGTAGTCTGTTAATTTTTTAACATGTTTTAATTCGAGGAAGAATTTGACTTTGCAAGAACATATTAAAACTACTTATTTCCAACAGGGTCCTTGCGTTGTTATCTGTCCACTATTCTGATCTCAACCCTGTACGTGTAGAGACATTTGTTTATCAGTAAAAGAAAAAAAGGTCTTCAAATTAGTAAAGCTCACCACTGACCAAAAAAAGAGAGAGAATCTTTTGCAAATGAAAATGCCTCGCGGTGAAACATTAGCAGAAAGCTAGGTTAATTGAATTAATTTTGAATGGAGCAAATGTCCCACAGTAAAGATTCTCATTGCAGCACACCTCACCGTCTTAATTGCATTATTACACTCCGGTCCCGCCATGCAGGATATTAGAAATCCTCTAGTTGATGAACACTGGCCACCAAACCTCATGACCTGCCTGGTTTTTTTATTTATTTTTTTAGGTGAAGCCAGACAGCCTCGCTCCTGGTTGTGAAAGCCTCAGCAGGAAAACCACACTGTGAAGTGTGTTGTTAAAATAATTAATAATGAAACTTTTATGTCCTCTGTCAGTGGCCAGTTCTACATGTTTTTTTTTTTTTTATGTGAACAGGTCACTTTAATAATAGGATAAAGTGAAGAACTTTTGCAAATGTAGTTATTTGGATTGCATGAACATCATTGAGGATAGTTTGACTTCACCTCAGAGCCATATCTATGGCTTTTTGGCCCCTGTTGCCATGGCGTTTCAGTTCAAGAAGTTTGGAGAGCACATTTTTGCCTAATGATTGTGTGATATATTACACCACCACACTGCCTGATAACATACTAGTAATTTTTTCTACTATTTAATCATGTATGCTATATTTTGTTTCTAAATTATCGTGTGCACACAAGCATATTTAACACATCTGTTGTATCAGAACACCGGCTCTGATCTCTGCAGTCAATGTAACAGCCTGGTTTTAAGGAAACACTTAAAAGTTACTGATTATACTTTTTGTTTTATTTATTTTTTGTCGGTGTAGAGTTTATTTTTCTCACTGGGAATGATAAAATGTCATAAATGTCATGTTTTGGCATTTGTTCTTTACAAAGACAAAAATAGTGGCGTTTTATTCAATTGTAGACCAACATTCAACCAGTGTACATTGAGAAACCCATCACTGAATGCATCTTAAACATCAAAACTCCATAATACTGTGCAGCCAGAATGCAGATTGCATAAGTGGCTCATCTCCCTTTTTCTCAACAAACAATACTACTACTCTCCTATTTAAAAACAGATGTAAAGTGAAGCTTGAAATTGATTATTGGCTATTTGGTGGATATTTGTGTCTTTCACTTTCAGTAATTTGTAAAGCAAATAAATAAATGTACCCGTGACTACTTTATGAAGAGTGATAGGAAGAGAAGTTTCACCTACTGGACTTAGTATTTGGGACAGAATATTCAATATCAAGTTAACTTTACTCTTCACACATACAACCCACAGCTAAATGAAACAAGTACAACCCTCTGGGGGCTTTCAAAAATCAAATGGGTAACCATAGAAAACCAACCATAGAAAACCAACCGGCAAAGTAAAAGTAGGCAAAACTTGTCGAGGTGAAAAGAAAATCATCACAAAAAAACTCCTGGAATATGGTCAACATCACAGATTGGTTAAATACTGTAGAACACAGTATTGTAGTATGGCAGGTTTTTTTTCATTATTATTTATTTATTAAGCACAGTACATTCCACTCTGCCGACCCCAATAGAGCTTGTCAGCGTCTACTACCTGGTCCTCTTCTCCCCTTTTACTCTCTGCTCTCTCCTGTAAGTGGGAAAAGCAGGGCAGCTGACAGAGGAGATGTAAAGCATGCCAGTGGCACCGCTGCCCTTTGTAAACAGTCCATCTGTACCAACCCCTCCCACTCCTTCGACCCTCCGACACCCACCCACCTCCCTGCCTGCCTGCCTCTCTCCTGCTCGAGCGCCTGCTAATTTGACCTCTTGAATAAGAAACCTGCTAAAATAATCCCCTCCACCCCCGTCTTCTCTCCTCCTTCCTTCAAAACAAGCCCTCCCCTCCTCTACGCCGTCCATTTAGAATATGACTCAAGTCTTGAGGGATGCTCCGGCCGGCCGGAGGGCAAACGCATTAGTCTTAGTTCAGATACCGACCAGTACGTGAACCGCCTGATATATTTAAAGCCAATTAGCAGGAAGGCTATGAGGAGCAGCTCTCCAGCCATAAGGCTGAGAAGATGAGGAGAAAAAGGGGAGAAAGGGAGGTAGTGGGGTTGAGGCGAAATGGGGCTCCCTGCATTGATTTGGCATTAGAAGAAGAAATGAACTGTAAAGGCAAAATAGACATTAATACTCTATGACTTACAGAGTGTATTGTAAAATGTATTTGACATCTGCTAACGTGATATACCTTTTTGTCACTGAACAAAAGACCGGTATTAAATTACATACAGGACTGATGCTCTACAGTATTTGCCAAAAGACAAAAATGTACATGGTTTTTCATGGACCTGACCTAATTTTGGTTCATCCAGCAGAAATAAAACTACACAGATTATATCCAGATGCAGAAAAAATAACAGCACTCAGTTAGTGTGTAGTACCATAATCTGCCCGCATTGCCTGCAGTGGTCAGCCGTACATGTACATTTGGCTGTGTGGTGAAGGATTCCCAGGGACAAGCACATTCACCCAGATCTTGGCTGCTGATTAAAATAGAAGTGCTGTGTTGTTACGCCAGGAGAGACACACACACACACACACACACACACACACACACACACAGGAACGGATAGCCACACTGGTTCAATGACACACACAGCCACTGCCACTGATATATCCTTTGCCCTGTGTGTGTGTGTGTGTGTGTGTGTGTGTGTGTGTGTGTGTTGGCTCCTGCGGAATTTTTAATAACCTCTTTTGATTAGAATCCCCCTCCAGCGGCTTATTTAGGGCTGGATTTGGAGCGGGTTTAAAGGCCACCACCCCCCGGGGGGCGCTCCATTGCACTTCTCTGAATTCAAATACGATGTCCTTGACACCTCTGTATCCTGTTCCCATTTTGCACTATTTTTGCTGCAGCAGCAACAGATGAGTAGCGAGGGGGGGATTGGGCTCCTTAAACCAGCTGTTAACCTGTGTTCCCCCCTTTACTCCACAGAGTCGCTCCAGGCAAGAGGACCCAGAGCAAGCTCGACTGAAACAGAAAGCTAAGGAGGTAAGCTGCTGCGGAGATCATTACCCTTGACATTTCCCCGACTCCAGCGTATTAATTTTTCATGCCTCACTACAAATGTAATGCCATTTAAAGTCGGACTTAAAAAAGTTTGAAGAATTATTCGTGCCGATTGATGCCCATGTGTGGAAAATGATTTTCTGCGCACCAAACACCCTCCACTTCCTCCGACCCCCCACCTTCTTTTCTTCATCTGTTTCAGCTTCTTCATCTCGCACCCTTTTGAATTTTGACTAACTGCTGTTCATTGAGCCATGCCTTTTTTTGGTCAATGGGCTATCAGGGGAGGGATGTACAGTGGGAACCGTAGTAGCCCTTGTAGGTGTATTCTGCGTTTTTTCTCATCTCAATCCTTTTCGTTAATATTTGTAAAATTAAAATGCAATATATGTCTCTTAACCTACTTACTACGTTATGACTTAAAAGAGAACAAAAAAAATACTTTTCTTTTCATGTCTCTTTGGAAGAGTCATATAATTGCAACAATAGTTCAGTAAGAGCATAAAAAGAAAAGCAGGTGAATGCGCTTTACAGATGTACCAATTCATGCTCTACATTAGGTTTTACTGCTACAAAGGAATAGAAAGAGTTATATCCTTCTTCAAGTAATAGGCCAACACGTAGTGTTGCAAATTGGGAAGTGTTTTACTGGTGTATTGCACTTCTGTTGGCAGTACGCCGCTATAGCCTCCCTTTTTTAAGTGCAGGTTTTGTGTATGGTAAATTCCCAGTGGACTCCAGAAAGTAGACCATTCTTCTTTTAGTGGTTGGTTAATATTGTTTACGTAAATGCAATAGTTCTTTCACAGCGGAAGTTTGCATTTGCTTTTTACTTTGTTTACTCCGGGAAAAACTTCACTGGGTGCTTTCAGTCCTTGGCGTGCTAACAAGGATCAAGAGGATTGTCTTGAGCTTCCAAGGAGTAGTCGGAGTATGCGGGAGGATAAAACACGCACCACTCACCTGTTGTTGTTGTTGTTGTTGTTGTTGATGATGTAGAACTTAAGGAGCAGGTGTGGTTTCTTCTAAGTTTCTGCTCTTTTTCAAAAAGCCTTTTATTCATCCAGGTGAAGTTTACTGAGCAAGTGTGCACTTTTCTCTCTTCTTTTAACACCCGAATTTATACTTTAGTTCTACAATTTTCCACCTGATCGGTCCCCAGTGCACCCATTGTCTTTTAATGTTGGCCACCCAGCCATCTACATTTAGGGGAAACTATATATGCCTTGATCAAGGGCAACTCAGTATTGTTGTTTGAAGTATTTTGTTTTTAGGATTTTCTTAGGCGGTCTGTCGGGTTGAACTTGTGACCTTCGAGTGACAAGAGGACTTCTCTTACCCCTGGCTAACTGGCAGCACTCTGTCTTTTCTCTCTGCATCTCTCCCGGACATTTCTTTCTAGCAACAGCGAGCCCTGCTGCAGTTTGGAACATTCACACTACAGCTCAGCCTACCCATAAGCCCCACATATGCAAATCAAGCAGCGTAATAGGCAGCGCGATAGGTTTGCCCCGGGGGCCGTGTGATCAAAGCGGATCTCCTCCCTGTTAAGTGGCAGTCCGCTCGTCATCTGGATACGGCCAGATTAGCGCCTCGCGAGGAAACGCCGCATGCACGTATGCACATTTTCATTTTCAGCTGGAAATTTAGTTGCTGTGGTTTAGAAATTGTTACTTTATGTAATGCCCCCACACACACACACACACACACACACACACACACACACACACACACACATACACACGAGTCCCCTCTTCCACCCTCCCTCACCGCCTTTTTTTTTTGCTTAATGGCCATCGTTTCTCAGCCCCCGTGCATCTCCGGTTTTCATCACCTGAGCTGGCTGTTTGTGTCACTGCAGAGTCTGTCGGCAGCTCACACATCTGTGCAGATTTCATCAGGATAATGAGCCCAAGCTACTTTTCCAGGCGACGACGGGCAGAGGAGTCAGCCTCTCTTTAAGCCTCTCTTCCTGATCACACACACACATACGCACACACACACACAATTAATTGGAATTACAGTGTGTTATATACTTGAACCAAGTGTCGGCGTGTAAACTGAGCTGGCACATGATTTGTTTTTAAAAGGGCAGGTGCGGTGTGTTATGTAACTATTGTTGCAGTCCTGAGTCTAGTCCGACGACCAGGTATTAATCCATGACCATCAAATGAGTGGTATAAACGGTCAAGATCAGGTTGAATGTCTTGTCAAGTCAATTTCATTTAAATAGCCCAATATCGCAAATCTTCAAAGGGCTAAATAAATTGTAGTGCTGTCAGTTAAACGCGTTATTAACGGCGTTAACGCAAACCAATTTTAATGGCGTACATTTTTTTATCGCGGGATTAACGTTCTTTTTGGCCTAGCGAACTTTGTAGTTTTTTTCACATGCTGTTGCAACAACTAGTAATGTTAGAAAAACTACAACCCCACACCGGATCTAGCTAGACCGGAAACAAAACAACACACTTGTTTGGGCATGTGAGCCGGCCAAAGAGTAGTAGACTAACGTTACGTTATGAGTTGATGGCAAGCGCGTGACGCCAAAATGGATGGCAATAAGACTTTGAATGGTAAGTTTACTTTAAAAAAGTTGCCAAATGGTTCCATTGACAAGACCAAAGTGATCTGTGTGTTTTGTCGTTGTGAACTGAGCTATCATCGCAGCACGTCCAGTCTGAAATACCACTTGATGACCAGGCACACAGCTGGTGCAAATTCTCCGCCCCCTCGTCAAAGCCAGGCGACAAAAGCACAAAGCAAGCCGATCCACTTCTCCATGTTAAGAGCATTAAAATGAGAAAAAATAATGGGACAAAAAGAAATCAAGGGACATTTAGAATAGATAAAAATGTGCAATTAATTGCGAGTTAACTATGACATTAATGCGATTAATCGCGATTAAATATTTGAATCGTTTGACAGCACTAATAAATTGTACAACACGCAACATCTCCATACTAAGACCTTCGATTTATTTGAAGGAAGAACTCCTCAAAGAAAGGGGCGAAACCTCAGGAAGAGCCACAGAGAAGGGGCTCCCTCTTCCAATGTGCATCCACGATCCTTCGTCATACCGAGGTTTTAGTAGATGAAAGTGTTATTTGTCTGAGAAAGTGATCTCACTTACACCCTGTAGATCCACAAAGGCCACATAATAGGTGCTTGAATGTCCTCAGTTAACTCACTAGCGTTTACCGCGTCTCTTTTTTTAGCCTGATAGCAAAACTGAATTATCAGTTCTCACCTTTTCACGGTCCATAAACGTTAAGATGGTGGCCATAAGGGCAGGTTAGTAACTAGTGTAAATAACAGGCCAAAATGTTCACTTGTAAAGAAATATCAGAATGGAATAGATACATTCATGCTCCCCAGCAGATGAAAGCTTTATATTATGGATAATCCATAAGCTTTCTGCTTGTGCAACCCTCAGGCCAAGTCTCTGAACACAACATATCTCAAAATATTACAGGCAAAAGAAGTTGCCATGAAGTGCACAGATCAGATTTATGCTAAAAAGGGGTATAAAACCTTTGCTTTTATGATCTGTCTGCTAGACCTGGTCTCAGGATGAACTTAATTACAATATAGACCCAAAAACACTGCAATGTTTTTCTGTCTGATAGACAGGGGGGGGTAATGAACATTGTAGGCTCTTGGTGTGACTAACAGGGCTTTAGGATTTTAGTCTTGCATATTTATGTAACTGTGCTTCTAATTGTGCATCTGTATTTGGACCAGCAACTTAACCCACAACCTCGTCACCAGCAGAGCCGGCTTGTCGGATGGACGCTGGCAGAGGTTTTTGGGTGAGAGAGAGGCAGGGAGGTCTGGCGCCTCTCTTTCCTCCATTCACTACCATTTGGCCGAAAGGTCAGATGGGCTATTTCAAAAATGCCCCCAGTGAAAATCAATGGGCAAATCGTGGCGCTCAGTTCCTGTTTGTTGTCGGTTGTGGGTCTGTGTGTTTTGTCTGTTCCATCACTGAGGCAGGAGGCCAGGCAATGCCTTATCATTGAGAGGGAGAGAATGAGAGAGAGCAAGAGGGAAGGAGACAGAGACAAAGACAAAGAGACGGAGGGAGAAAAGGAGACTTGGGGGGGGAAAGAGAGGGGAGGCAGAGAGAGACAGAGAGGGAGTTAAGGCCAGTAAAGATACATCACGATGTCAGACACACAGACACACTGCAGCCACAGATTCATCATCGCAACCGCGTCTGCAGGCACAACTGGACACAGGAAACGAGTGAACTGGAGAAGAGGAGTGGAGCAAGGACAGGTAAAGAGAGACGAGGGAACAAACAAAACAAATTGGCTACTACAGCTGGCCAAAATCTGGCCAAAAGCTCCTGTTAGGACCCGTTCAGCTGCTAAAGAAAACCATGTCATGCCAAGAACGCTAATATTTGGTCAGTGAGTTGGTTAAGGACCCAACCACCACATGGTTCCACATTACTGCCCTGGCAGCAAGACACTTCTAGTGATTCCAGAGGAAAAGAGCTGTTCCCAGGAAACTCAAAGGTTTTTGTAAGAATAATTTGCCTCAAACATTTTTTTTCTTCAGGCGTTGAGAGATTTTTTTGCCCATTTTGAGGCACCAGCATTGTTTAAAATGTCTTGAACCTCTACCGAATTAATGCCGCCCGAGCTCAACTTTGAACTCCAGTTAAAAGCCAGCACTTACGACTTCCTTGCTCTACGACCACATATGTTAGAATGTATGAATTGAACCGAATGGTCAAACTGAACATATTTAGCCTCCTTGCTCACATAATAAAGAATTGTTCATTTGTGTCGTGCATGTTATTTAAACCATAACCCTTTGCTCAGTCAGAATGCACCAGGCCTTAATGCACACATTCATGTTTCTTGATTGGCTTGGCATCCTCCATAAGGGACCAGGTCACGGAGAGACTGGAATCCACCCACACTGAAAGCCCCGTTAGCCAGAGCCTCACACTTTTCCAGAGAGGAGAGGCTCTGGTGTGTCAGAGGACAATGTACCAGCCCCTTAGTCTTTATTAGGCCAGTAATAGCTGCGAGTTCATAGGCTGTCGTCCTCTGGCCCTCCACAAACTGCTCTGCTCAAAGAGGCGCTCTTCCCCCATCAGGCAGGCTCCAGGGCAAAAGCCTGCTACCCTCCTCCATGTTCTCTCCCTGTCTGTGCTGCCTTTAAAGAGAATGGCTGCTGTTTTGTGCGTCCCAAGTCATAGTTGTTATATTCTTGTCTTCTGGCCTCACAGATACACAATACCTTAATAGGAATAGAGCAGCAGCATTCACGGTCAGCTCGTGGAATCGTGAGTAGAAGAACATTATGCTCATATTCTGCTCAAGTGGAAAGATGTCACGTGTTATTAAAACATCTTTTTTCACAAATTAGGTTATGCATTCATTGAGCAGGTGTCCATTTATTTGATATAATTTCAACCGAACTTCTATGTTTTTTTCTATGATAATTTAATTATCACAAAGAAAGGTCTGTTTTGTGGGTCCTAAAGATGTGCGGACTACTAAATAGTACACTGTTACCCTATTTTTATTTGTTGCTTTGTTGCCGGTAGTCTCAACTTCAGTTTTCTTCTTCACCTCAAGACATGTTACAAGAAAAAAATAGAAGCAGGCTTTAAAAGTACCTTTGGTGTTCCTGTGTGTTTTCGAATATTACAAAGTGCTGTAATGAGAAAGAAAACAACAAAAAAAGGAGATTTTTTTTTTTTTTTGCCTCAGAGGGAGATAGCGACCCGTCTCCTCGCTGTACAAGCCTGTAGGTTCACTTTTCTCTTTGTGCGCCAGAGCACTCCTTGGGACTCAAGCGGCAGGGGAATTGGGCATGCTGAGCTACGCTAGTGGCGAGGTGCCATCCTCCTGTGCCTGTGATATAAGTGAGAGGGAGGCAGGAGGCAGGACACGTTTCAATTAGGCAACAAACACCGCACACAGAGGATGGGAGAGGAGGAAAAAACACTTCAGCCTCACCAACTTCTCCCTTCTGACCTCTCCCAAAAACACACTTCCCTGAACCGCTCTGCTCCACCTTTTCTCTTCTTTTCCATTTAAAATCTGAGTTGTCGTTTTTGTCGAATTCACATGGGAAGGACAGTACCGGGGGTCTTTGTGAGGTGATGCTAAGTGTGCCAGCTCGGCCTGCATGTTTCCATTAGATTGTCATGTTGGCTAATTAGAGAGCGGCAGCATGATTCACCTTAATTAGGAGGACTTGCACACCATGTGCCTGGGGGCGGTGTGGGGAAGAGGAGCCCAGCCTCAGAGCCTGCAAGTCGCCTGCTGCCTATGAAGATTCCCCTTCTCATCTACCTTTCACTCTTTTTTTTTTTTTCTTCTTTTTTTTTTGATTTAGAAATGAATAAATCATTGACATCGTCCTCTCTCGGAGTGTGAATATCTGAGTTCTCCTCTTTTCCTGGATGCAAATTAGGCGTGATCAATAGAAGGTGACGAGCGGCGAATCTAAATGTAAAAAAAAAAAGAGAGAGACAGGGAGAGAGAAGACTGCTAGACGAAGCACGCCAGCTTAGAATGAGACAAAGCGAGAGAACATTTAAAGTAGGAAATTTTCCCTTAGATAAGCAGTATTTTTAATGATCACCACTGTCGCCCTTACGCTTTGGTGTGAGGCCGTCAGAATCTGCTTAACACTGATTTCTGGCTTCTTCATTAAACACTGTTCCTTGGCAAAATGTGTAACTCAAATGTAATTATTTATAAAAAATAAGACTCCACCGGAAAGTCTTTTAGACACATTCAATGTATCCACGTGTTTCACACCACGGTTTAATTCCTGCAAATAAGTTGCCGATAAAGAGGAACCGTAGGGTCATGATAGTGACACTCACATAATGACCTTACCTCCAGGGACGACTGAGGGCTCTGAATAATTGGTCCTTGGCCCTGGAAACACTTCTGACGTACTCTGCTTCAGATGAAATGGAACACCCTCAGCCAAGACTATTAGCACATGCATGTATTTTGAATTCATCTCCATAGGTGAAATAATATAATCGCAAACAGATTTAGTTGAATATTTAAGGAGGGTTATGTGTGTTGAAAAAGATGATGAAACAGAATTCCAAAGCATTTTCCCTCCCTCTTTTTATTGCACTTTGTCAATCTCAACGGATTTATTATCTGTTATTCAAGATCACTATCAGCACAATAGCGCGCGCAGAATTATTTTAATTGTTGTGTCTGATAAATATAGTAAAGGTTATTATGTTTGGTGTCAATACATTCTGGTACACTTGGCTTGTAAACAACACACTTTGAATCAATGCATATGACTCTGACTCATATTCTGTATATTGCATACATATATACTGTATATATTCAATACCTATAAGGACAATTAGACATGAGAGCTCGCAACACATCATGCACACATTACACATGCTGTATATTATCATATATTACTTTAATATTCAATATTGTATCTTGAGGAACACTGCCATCTGTAGTTATTCAGTTCTGGTGATGAAGTCATACATGCCTCTATCCAGTTTTAACACAAAGACTTGCCTACATTATCAGGTCAGGGCTGTACTCGTCTCTTTGTAGTGTCTGAGTGCAGATGGAGAAGTAAAACCTGATTGGTTACTGCAAATGGTGCTTCGCCCTGCAGCAAACTAACTGCCAGGCACTTCACATGAAGAAAGGCCTCAAGATGCACCTCCCAGATGTTCACATACTGTCGGCCATGTGGGTGTCAGGTGAATGAGATCCATGGATTACAGACATGCATAAAACACGTAATGTACGTAAAATGTCCACACGCTCTCATGGGAAGTAGTGGAAAAACACACACACACACACACACACACACACACACACACACACAAAGAAGGTTTGTTTCACATACAGGTATTCGAAATTGGTATTGAAGTCGGGGAAAAATATCTTCCCTCTCATCTGAAAAATTCCACTGGGCCTCGTTCATGAAACATTTGTACACACAGATTTGATCTTAACTCAGACGTACACACAATCTAAGAACTTGTTTGAGATTATTTTTTTTATGCAGTCATAGTCTCGCATTGCCAGACCTTCCTACACAGCGCTGCGGAGGAGGGTCTGTCTAGTCCACACAGCATTCCGTGATGGGAGAGAAACATGCTCTGGTTTAGTGGCATTTCTTTAAACCGATCACAATCGTCCTGGGCGGCGCTGTTTTGGTGGAACATGTGTACGCTTAAAAGTTGTTTTAGTCGTGCAACAGAAAACTCAGATTGGACAGATAGTCTAGCTAGCTGTCTCAGTTTACTCTGCGGAGATCTGAGGAGAAGTTAACCATACTCTTCAGTTTAAAATTACAACACCAAGAAAGCAGAAGGTGACGGACATTTGGTCGAAAAGAGTGAAATCCGGCGGAATTTCCGCCAGCACCTGAACAATCCCGGAAGTGGAACGTTGTGGATATAGACTAATGCTGTCATAACCAATTACAACCAATATGCACAAATTATTTAGTTTTTTTTTGAGTCAAGTTCTACATTATCAAATAATTAATAATGGGCAATTTAAGTGAAAACAAGACTAGAGTCTACAGCTATGCTAGCAGCTCTGTGAGGCTGTGCATAGGCATATTTGACGTCAGCATGCTAACATGCTCACAATGACAATGCTAACTGCTGACATTTATTAGGTATAATGTTTACTATGTTTACCATCTTAGTTTAGCAAGTTAGCATGCTAATATTTGCTAATTACCCCAAAACAGAGTACAGATGAGGCTGATGGAAAAGTAATTATTTTTGCAGATATTTGTTAATAAACCAAAGTATTTGGCTCTGAAAATTTTGACCTGATGATGCCACTAGATGGAAGTTCACCAAAGATCTTACAATATATCCTGTGGGAACAAGAATGTCTGTGTACCAAATTAAATGACAATTCAGCTTATAGTTGGTGAGAAGTTTCACTCAGAACTGTAAATGTGATCTTTATGGTGCTAGAGAAAGTCAAAGTCATAAGGATTTATTTTCTGGGGACCGTGAATGCAAAATGTCATGGAAATTCATCCAACAGTTAGATAGATAGTTAGAGATATTTCATTCTGGACCAAAGTGGTGAACCAACCAACAGACCGACATTGCCATTCCAAGAGCCATGCTGCTAGCATAGCTGAAACTAATAAAGTATTAAACACTCCTACAGAGTTACAAGTAGTTGTGGTTGAAACATAAAAAAAATTATTTCTGTGTCCGCATAACTGCAGGACTTCTGGACGTACTTCTTTTTTTCTTTTTCTGCCCATGTTCATGTGACCAGTCTGTATGCAGCCCGAAATGTATAAGTTATGTTTTTTTGACATTAGAAGGCACAATGTTTGGCAGAATGTTGCCTTTATTTGCAAGAGAGGTGACAGTAAATGAGGGGAGCCGACTGTCCCAGTTGGACTTGAACCACCGTTATTGTGATTACACCATCAGTGTCTTACACATTAACAGTCTATGGTCTTACCATAGACAGTATATAAGAATAGACCAAGAGATCCCGTTGCTCTGGACGGAGACCAGTGGAGGATATTAGAAGCACTTTTCTGGTGAGCGCTGAGCGTTACTGCGCAGCCTCCAACTGAGAGAGACGACGTAGATGTGACGTGAGCAACCAGTCTGAAAGTTGGAAGTCTTCTGGTAGCTGTGCCGAGAGAAATCTCAATCATTCCCAATCTTGCAGAGACGGAGAGCGTAGGTATATGTAAGAAGATAACATGGGCACAGGTTAATTATTGCTACCTAAAATACTAGTTATTAGTAATTAAACTTAAACAGCTCATGTAAGTCGAAACTGCCTGCGAGCTTCTCCTGTACTATACGGTAATTCCTCTAGTATGTGACACAATTGTTAGCCTATTTTTACAAAAACGTCTGCTACGAAGCCATAACGTGAGGTCCAAGGTAATGGAGCCTTTTATACATTGTCGTGTTTCTTTTTGAAATGAACAATGGAGAAATAGTCTTTAAACGCTTCAGATGTAAAGTTATTCGTTGTCAAAGTTACGTCAAAATGAATGGCAGTCAGTGGAATGCTAACGGGAGGTGATCATTTTGTAGCATCAAAATGGCGCCATAGGAGGTTCGAGTTCTGAAGCGAAGCTTACCCCCTTGGGTCTTACACCACTAGGCCACCAGGACCACACAAGACAGACATGCTTTACAGTAGATAATAACAAGACTTTTTGTCTTCCACCTGACATTGATGATGACTTATAGCGAGCTGTTGGGATGCAAATATCCAGTGGTAGTGAAACTGTCTGTACCGTGGCTCTAATACCTGACAGCAGATAAACCTTTCTAGGTTTATGGTTGTAAATCAAGCCACTGATTTAAAGCTCAGCTTTTCTCTTACACTGCTGACAATGAATATCAACTTTATTGGTGTTAATCTACCACTTAGTAGTGTGTATTTAGACACACCAGCAGAGTTAGTTTAAAGCTGAAAATGTTGCTGTGTATCAAACTAAAATCATGTTACAGTCATAGTTTAATGAGACCGTTTTGTTTCCAAATGTTTTTTAGTTAGATTCAGCTTTGTTCTTATAAACGTACTCCAAAAAACACTTTCCATTATTTGCTATAGATCTACCCATAGGCTCACAGTGCAAAGGTCAGAGCCATGATAAGAGATTTGCTTGAAGGTTAAATGTATGCACTCTACCAAGGCTGTTAAGGGGAAGAAGCATTCACGAAAAAGTGGCATATGTTATGTATACTAAGAGGCTCCATGCTGTGTGCTCTTGGACCAGGGCTCTCTAGGGGGAGGGGGAGAGACAGACCAACTCAAAACCCACGGTCTGGCTTTTATACTGTGGTCTTTGCAGGGCAGAGAGCCCTGTAGCTTCCTTCACAGCCCTGTAGCTGCTTGTGACGTCAAGCAGAGCGTGTTCTGCTCTACCAAGGACATCTGTCTGTAAGCGTCTGGGAGGCCGCGAGCAGCCCCTCAGGCCAGGAGGCGGGAAGAAGGGAGGGAGGGAAGATTGAGAGAAAAGCCTTTTGTTAAAAACAGCAAAAATGGAGAACGGCAGGTTGGCCATCATGGCTCCTGCAGCTCATCCCCCTTTTTACTCCAAGCATATCAGACCGCTCTAAGGTCTTGCCGTCTTTTGGACATTTTTGCATCATAAGGAAACATGCTTCTCTTTCTTCTGTGTTGAGGAAAAAAAGCCCTGTTATTTTTCATTGGGGTCATGATGGACATTTTTTTATCTATTAAGGGCACAGAGCTTAAAGTTAGACTTCTGAACATTCAAGATGTGGTTCACTGGGTAACAATTAGCTAAATGGATCGAATTATTTTTAGTTGCTTACATTCGGCCCAATTCATGCATGTTTTATTATTTTCTCTGTTAAATGCATTTGTTATAATATAAATAACAATGCAACCAAAACATGCCCAGTAATTAAAATATTACTTATGTTGTATAACATTATTTAGCTTTTGTTTTGCATAGTTCAACCTTTCAGTTTGTTAGCACCAGCTGTACTGATACAGCTGTGCAAACCAGCCGTCTACGCTGATGATAAATATTAACATCCAGTGCACTTAAACTGGAGGTCTTAGTCTTATTTAAATATGATTTTGGAAGAATCTCCCAGGACATAACTTCATGACACGAGTAATCTGATGAATGTAATTTGATAACCAGGTTCTGGATCTTTTTAAAGTGTATTTAAGATACATAGCTAGAAAACAAATATTGTATTTTTGGGGTGGGCTGTGGGTAATTTCATGTTATATTTTATTTACTTTCATAAACATTGGGTGATGTAATTTTCTATCAAAGTAGAGCTTTTACTTCTTACAGAGAGTTTGTGTAGAATCTTAATCCAAGATATATATTTATATATATATATATATTTAGCTGTTATCAAATTTCAGAGTAGGAGTGATTCTGAGAGCTCTGATGAAAACAGATCCTGATCTGATTAATACAAGATTCAGAGCTTCAGTGTTTGCACTTGAACATTACACATCATGTTAACTGATACACACTTAGCATAGCACTCAACATCTGTAGGAGAGCTTTGTGTAAGTGCTACAAGTGTTTCCCAGAAATTTACATAGTTCCAATTTCCCCACACTGACCATAACTTCATCAGCTGACATGTTTGCGTCCAGACTGAAACCTCGTTCTAACAAAGCTGCAGATTGATTCTGTCGGGCATCTTGAAAATGTTCTACATCTCCTGACCTTTGCTCATAATTTTTTCTTTACAAGTTCCAGTTCCCTGCTTTAAAAGGGCATACAGGCAGACTGGAAGCACTGGTATTTAAGTGACTTTGGAACAGCAAATATTTATGCGGTACCATTGATCGGACCTGGCAAATGTACGCACTCTGCCGGCTGGTTATTCTTTCAGTCTGGGATGAATCTCTGTAGTGACCTTTGCAGTTTTTGCCGGTGATTGTACCTATGGCTAACATTGTCGACATAGTAGTCTAGAAGGTAGAGAGACATTCTTGTACCTGTAGGTCACAGTTTTGATTTCCTTTTTTTTTTTTAAAAGATGGTGGCTGACACTGCAAAATCATTTAATAAACCAAGAGTACGACCTGTAAAATCATCATCAAATTCTGTAACAAACAGCATAAGTAAAGAGGACGAGTGGAGGCATGTTATAACTCGCTAACAGAGATTGATGGCATTCTTAACAGCGGAGTTGCTTAACACCATAAAATCATATACAGAGTAAATAGTGACCAACACCTCATGACTAAATTTCAACAAACCCTGTACAGTTCAGGACAGTTAATGACTGCAGTCTAAGAACTGTAACCGAAGGCAAAATGTATCCACATTCCTTCATAGGTGCTGCTACTACTTCATATCATTTGTACACCTTCTCTTGTTTATCTAAATGAACATCATTTTATGTAAATGTTTGAATTCAACGGTAGTTGAAACAACTCGTTAGGACACAACAAATCGATCAAAGCCTGGCCCAAATCTGGCTTGTATCAGTTGGCAGTCATTAAAGGAAGGTAGACTCGGCATAGTGGCACCAGATTGAAATCAGAAATCAGTCTCCCAGTGTCATGGCGGCCGTTTTACTGACGGGAAACGCAGACTGGAGGGTTGCAGATGGTAAAATGAAGTTTTCATTTATCATACAGTCATAAATCTGAAAATGCAGGCAGTTGCTGTGGGCGCTGGGAGCTCATGCCTGGTGCCAACTGCCAGGCAGAGATGCCGGCATCCTGGTGCCATCAGTGAGATAGCGGACCTCTTTCTCTTTCTCTGTCTCTCTCTCTCTCTCTCTCTCTCTCTCTCTCTCTCTCTCTCTCTCTCTCTCTCCCTGCTCACTTTGCAGCAGGATTCTTTAAGGTCAAGCCTGGAGAAATGTATGTGTTGTTTGTGGCAAAGCCTAATAAGGTTAGCATTGATAACATTTAACGCTACATTTGCCAAGTGGACAGGCAAAAAAATCATCTCCACCATGTCAGCCACATCCAGCCACGATCCCCAGTGTCTGTCTCAACCCCGACTCAAATCACTGCATGGACTTGTCCGTACCATTGCCACTAATTAGTATTTGTTTTAACTAGTGTATACATTTTTACCACCATCTGTTTTAAAAATGGACAAATAAATGGGATTTTAGATATTCAGCTGGTTGGTACTACTGCTATTATTTCCCCCTACTTGTGTTGTCAGCGTGTTTGAATCTTTCAACAGTTCCGCCGTGCTAAATGTGAAGTGGCAACACCCTAAAGGGCATGCCTTCCCAGGGGGGGTTTTAGGAAAAAATCAGAGGCAACTGCATGCACATTTTAGATCAGACTTTATACACCAAAGCAACCTTTTTACAGAGCGCCATCTGAAAGTAACATGAAATTTTCCCCCGATCAGACAACATACGTGCCTCACACAAACACCAGCGCCCATCGCACACATGCTGAGAGATAACATAAAAGAACATGAAAGACATGAAAGCGCACATTGATTGTCCCTGTTCGCTTCAACCCAGGCCTCTCTCCCCCAGCGGGCAGGCACGCAGGCAAGCTGGTGGGTAGGCATTCCCTGTGCTGTGGCCAAGATTGATAGGCACGTGTGTGTGTACTGTGTGTGTGTGTGTGTGTGTGTGTGTGTGTGTGTGTACTGTGTTTGCATGTTGGAGGGAGTGCTGACACCCTCTGTGCCATGGCCCCAGGCCCTCACACATCCACCCAATAGAAAGGGCAGCTCCCAGCGATGCTGGTTTCCCCTCAGCCCTGTGGCTAGACATGACATTACCTTGGGCAGTGCCTCCCCACAACCTCACCCTTATATCACAAACTGCAAAAATCACAATGGGACCACGTGACTGCACACGCACACCCACACACATTCGATATTTGACAGCAGCTCTGTTAATGGCTGACAGCAGGCTTCCATTTTGTTTGGCTCAGTAGAGCTAAAACAACACATGGATGGACTGGTAAAAAGAAGAAGAGGGACGTCTTTCTCTCTTACAGACGTATATTTCAACTTCTACATTTGATCCTAATCTTGTTTCGTTTCTCATTCATTCTCACCAAGTCTTACAATGCTCTAAAATGTGTTCTAAAATGTGAAATGTTTTGGTAGCAAATGCTCTTAAAATCTGAAATTAAAATGTTGGGGTCACTTGTGTGGCTAAAAGTAATTGTCATGGTGCACCTTTATGTGGTTAAAAAACACAGTAATACAGTAGTTGGGACCATTAGTGCTACTAAAAAAAGCTACATTAGGACAGTTTGTTATGTATTTATTTAATGCTAATCTCTAAAATAAAAAATCAGCATGTGAATGGAGAATCTATAAGCGACAAGACATGATTTTGGAAAGCGTTCTGGTTTCCGTTTGTAGTTTGTTTGTAGTCTGAGTAGTACTGACCAATCACGTTTGAGCATGCTTTGGTTGCAAAAGAGGCAGAACGCATTGGCTGTAATGCAATCTTGGAACCCATCGGCTATATTTAGCTTTTTATTAATTTATCTGCATTCTCATGCAAAGAAATAATCTGGTCGTAGAAATCCTATCATACATCAAACTCCATTCTCGGGTCTCAAGTTGCTAATCAGACTGTAAACAATGACCGCCGAACGGAAGGAGAAGTCTTGGCCCTCATATCCACTGGTTACACACTGAACCCACGAAATATTGGCCCTTGCCCCGAGATAGCTGATAGGTTCCGAGATTGGTTTAATGCAGACTGAGGCTTTGACGTATTGAAAGCCACCACATACAGGACATGTTATAGATTTATGCATTAATGAAGGGTAGTAAATATGCACTTCTTGTTTAGAGACAATAAATGCACATTAAATTGTCAGGTTTGCACTTGTATATATTGATACCTTGTACATGAAGTACTTACTAACCCAAACAGAGGCATATAATACTGGGGCAACGCTAAACCACCTGTAGTGTAGAGGGCACGGTTATTTTCTAATCTTTGTGTTGTCTTCACCAGATGCAACAACAGGAACTGGCACAGATGAGGCAGCGAGATGCCAACCTTACAGCACTAGCCGCCATCGGACCCCGCAAAAAACGTAAAATGGATTCACCAGGGAACACCCCATCAGGGACCGAGGTAAGAACTAGACGCGTCGAATGACTATATTATCCTTTTTTCCATATCCAGTTGCTAGTGTTGACTTAATATCTACCCTCAACAACATTTTCACCATTAACTTTTTTTGTTTTTTTTGGGATCCCCATTAGCTTCAGCATAAGCTAAAAGCTATTCTTCCTGGGGTCCTATAATCTGTCTTGTGACAATACAATTTACAACATCACATTAAAGACAATACACACAATAAACTTTTGTAGTAATCTTTCTGACAATGTATTTTTCAGTGCATTTGTGATGGTGACATATTGGCCTTACTAATCATCACATTATCTGACTTTGATTCTGCTGTCTTACCAGCCTACTGCTGATATTATAATAATAAACAACATGACAACCTACCAACGGGGTTTTCTGCATACTGTAATCCAAGATCATGTATTTCTCCGGTTTTTCTTTTTTTTCTTACAGTGTTTTTTTTGTGTAGACAGCTTTCAATGGTAATTTTCATGGCCCTGTCATCCCTGACTGTAGTAAGTTCAAACATGGATGGTTGCTAGATATGCAAAAAAATGAGTCACTGAATATCTATCTCTAACAACGTGAATAAGAAATAGAAATCCATCGCTGCAGGTAAAGCAGTGGTTTCCAATTCCAGCTGCTGGAAGGTTGAAGGTTGTTACTCCTCTTAAGCATGACACTGACTTTGAAATTTTGTTTTTATTTTTAATGCAGGATATTCTCCTGACTCGAATAACTGTGCTTTTGTTAAGAGACTTTAGGCCGTCTCAGTCATGCTCCAAACTTGTCATGCATCTGTAGGTCAAGGTTTGTGCTAGTCAGAAATACTTCCTTACATTATTACCTTAAGTGCAGTGACCGACATCGCTGCAAGGACAAATAATCAATAATCTTTAATAGGCTGTGGTATTGTAGTTAGAGATTAGGAAAAAAACAGTCCTAATTGCTAGCCAATATACAGACAGTCTGCTTTTTGGCTAGCTGTTCCCCACTACTTCCTGATAATTTAGCATACTTTTTGTTTGGAACTTTTGTTTACCCACTCTATTTCTGTGCCTATTTTATTTATCTGCCTAATAGCTATCGTCATGAATTCTTGTACATTAATTCTAATATCAGTGTTCAGCAGCACATCTCATTACACCATTTGTCCCCAAATCAGAACTAAACTTACAGTACTGCCTTAGTACAGCCGGTCTGTCATTATGACCATTTTAACACCCAAATGAATGGCCAATTTTATACTTTCCAGACCATGTATGTTTTGTGTACAGTTTTAGTAACACACAACTTTACACCTCTAGGCTTAAGTTTATTGGTCAACAGAATCTCATGGCAGGCCGTAGCAAAGATTTTCAGATTACACTGTAATTAAAATTAGTAGATACAGAATCCTGAACGACGTACAAGTTTCTTTATATTATTATTAGGTCAATACTTGACAAATAACCCTTTAATATGTTAATGTGTTAATGTTATCAACATGGGAGTGGACATATTTGCTTGCTGTATGCAAATGTATGTATATTTATTATTGGATATCCATTAACACCACAAAACAATGACAAATATTGTCCAGAGACCACCATAGCAGTGTTCCAATATCCAGTAATTACCTCCTTTTTTTGGGTGATGTGTGACATTCACATGGGCTGGTCAATGTGTTGCTCTCTTCCTGCATTAACATAGTTTACTATCCAGGTGACCAAGTGAAATTATATAAATGAATGATAATAACTCAGATGAGATCATAGGCATAATTTACAGGGGGGATGGGGGGGTTACAACCCCCCCAATAATCAAAACTGGCCAGTGTAACCCCCCAAAAACCTATTATAATTTTCCTTTACATAAATAAAGACATTTGCACCATAACTTCATGCGGAAAAGGCACACATTGTTGCAGAAAAATTCACCAGAATGCAGGAAATGTTGTGTCTGTTATGTTAAAAATTTCCATTTTGCTCAGAAGTGGAAATCCCCCCCCCCCAAAGTTGAACCCAAAATTATGCCCTTGGATGAGGTGAAGCAGATGCCTCGTCTTCATTTCATTACATATTTAATGCATTCATGTTTACATTTTGAGTGGCCACAGATCACCGATTTGAGTGAGAATTCAGTATCATTTTGGTGTTCTTATTTCCACAGAATTGAGCCGATTGTGTGAATCCACAACTGAGGTTGTGTGGTGAGGGAGCTGTGAAGTGCACTGGTGGGTTTGCGACACAGTGCTTAGCCCTCTGAACCTTTGTTCTCATGTTTATTCATCTACAAAGTGGATGAAGATGAACAAATCTGAAATCTCTGATTAGAGTCACGAACCAAATACCTTTCTGGAGGCACAAGGGAGTGGGTTTGTTCTGTGGACAGGGTTCTTTGTTGGTCTCCCTTCCCCCACAGCTTTAGTTTTGAGAGTCATAATACCACACACCCTCTTCAGTCTTAACCTGTTAAGCATTAGCCAAGTTAAGGAATCTGTCTAATAATCCATTCTCCACAATTTAAGTTGGCGAATGTGATGAATATGGTAGAAAATATGTGCGTAGAGAGCATGGTGACTTGCCTAGTCTGTTCTTAATTAAGCTGAACTGTGTTCTTATAATGGACCGTCTACTGTTTGAGGAAAAGCAGTGACTTGAGTATCATATTTCTCCAGCACAGGGTAACACATGAAGTCATCCACAGTTGCTGTACCAAGTCACATTTTCCTTGAGGCAGCAGGAGAAACATTTGACTTCCACATATTCATCTGTAAATATGATGAATCTAAAATAAGCCTGAATTTTGAATGTCAATTGGTCATTTTAATAACCTGCTTATCGAGTTGCATCTTCACATCCTTCGCTTAGCAGCAATATTCTGCAGAGGAGCATAGTAAAAGCATAAATAACAAAATAAAAGCATTACTTCTGGTCCTTGAGAGCAGTGCCAACCTCTTTCAGAATGTTTTACCCTGATGGCTATTAGCCTGCGACCTTCTGCTGCATTAACCAAAAAAAAAGCTGCTTTCTCAAACTGCTTTCCCAAATGCAAAACACAACATTAACATGAATATACATTATGCTTTTTTCTATGTTATCCTCTTTTTTATGTACTCTTTGTGTTTAATTAGAGGGGCATAATGAAGTGAAGTCACAGTGTGCCCCTCCTCTGGAGTGATTGCAGAGAGGGCGGAGGAGGAATCTTAACTTATTTTCACTTCGTTTTCACCTCCTCACATTTCTTCATTTCACATGGGCTGGAAGCGCCTGCGGCGTTCTCTTTCCCTTCTCCAGAGCAAAGTGAATGTGACTTTTCTAAGGGGGTCACAGGATGCCTGGAGGCCTGTGGGTGTTACTGGACTGTTGCCTGCTCTTAGCTTCACTGAGGGGCTTGTCATAGATTTCATCTCCACAGAAATGAGCCGGGGGGCCCTGGCCAGGAGCACAAGCAGCCAACGTTATGAAGGGCCCATGCTGATTATTTCCCTCTGACATCGCATCCTGAGCTTTCCGCATTAATCCCAGACAAAGGCAGCCCTTCAGTGCTGTGCCAGAGCTCACATTAGGAGCCAGATAATGGCCTCGTTGAGATCCTGCTCTGTTCACCGAGAGGCAGAGCTCCTGTTGAAATCCTCCTCTTCAATATTCCTTCCCTCCTGCTTGTTCTCCTCATCAGACCAACTTTCCACCATGTTCACACTGTGACGGAATTCAGGTGACACAATTTCGCTCCATTCCCCCAAACCCAACCCCCAGCCCCCATTCTCCCACCTTTAATTTGATGGTGGCTTGGCCGGGGCTTGGGCCTGTGCCTGTGCCTGGATGTGGATCGCCACGGGCTGTGAAACCGATAGCCAGTCAAGACTGGGGTGTCTGTCTCCAGCCTGATCTTAGTCTGCAGGAGGGAACAAAGGGGGCCTTACAGGGCTCCGCAGGGTGGATTAGTTCCAAGGAGCCAATGGCTGGGGCTGCTGGCTGGCTGGCTCTCTGGAAGAGAGCCTGCTGTGGCCCCAGCGGTGGGTCACTGCACAGGCAGGGGCCGCACAAGCACAGACACTGCAAACCCCCCTCCAGCTCAATAGTCCTGATCCCGCAGCCCAGACCCTCCAATCAGCACACACAGGCTTTTGAAGTTCAGCACAAAAGTCAAGGGTGAGCTACCTTGAAGAAGGTGGAGGGATGAAGTGCAGTGACAAAGGGCAGATGAAGGAGGATGGAAATGTGACGAAGGCTCCTATGCCCTCCAAACATTTGCTTGAATATGTGGACACTAATGTGTATATTGTACAGAGAAGAGATAAAAATGGATTTTAGTTCATTGGATTGGGGATAGAGGACAGTCTGTGATGATTATTCCTTCACACCCTGTATATCCTTTCACAGATTTAACATCATTTTAACACTTGAACACTTGAATTTTGTGTCTTATGATCTCCTCTCTTCCCATTTGGTGCATCTTGACTAAACTGTGTGGCTTCTGTGTTGCTAGCTTATGAAATCCAGATAGGGTAGACTCCTCAGTACATCTAAGGTTCTGCGATGTAAAATGTGCCTCAACGCACGTCTCTCAGTGTTACACATGCTCAGAGCTTTGAAACATCCTTGACACAATTTATGAGCTCAGAGTTATCATCCCGGCACTCAGGCCATTTATCACATCAAAGCAAGAGCTTTGTTTGTTGACGTAAAAGCAACAATATCAGCTAAATTGCCCCAGTTTGTGCAGCCACACTGCCTTATCTCCTATCCATCTCGACCACGCGCAATGCAAGGGACAAAGGTAGGCGAGCGATTTAATAGTGAGCACAGTCTATTTTTCCATTTGAATTCATTTCACCTTCTTTCTTTGAGGCTGTAGATCAGAAAGAAGGAGTGAGGCAATAGAGCGAGAGGCATAGGGAGAGAGGGGGAAAAGCACAAGGAAAACTGATGCCCTTTCCTCCAGCTAAATTAACAGGAATCACGTGGAAAACAATCTGAGTCTCCAATGAAGGAGGGAGGGAGGGAGGGGAGTGTGGGGGGGACCATTAAAATTAGCCCCGAGCTATGGACTGCACCCAATATCACTAAAGCTGCACTCACTACAGATGTGGAGGCTGGCTTACAGGCAAACTATGCTCTGTTCTATAGCTACAATTAAAATCAACCTCGCTGCCAAAAAATAGGAGGGGGAAAGAGGGGGTAGAAAGGCAGACATGGAACATCAAAGACAGATTGAAATGTGTAGTCAGTAATAAGAGTGGTCTCCAAGCCCCGAGGTTCTCCACGGTCCCCTTGTTAATGAGAAATTTTGACCTCTGGTTTGTAAGTTAAACTTGTAATCTCGGTTAATGAAGTAAATCAATCCCAACTCGGGAGCGTTCAGTGTCTCTCCCTTTGCCTTCTCCCCGCCAACCTCCCCTCTGTCCTTCTCTCTTGTGCTTTTCTTCTTCTCCTTCTCCTGCGTCCCTCCCAGTGTGCCGCCTGGGAGTAAAAACGGCCAGGTCTTCAACCAGACAAACAGGAAGCTCGCAGAGCACGAGGTTTCCAGAGCTGGAGGGGGGGGCGTAAGGACTCAGAGGACTAAGACCAACCAGGCTGTTTGGTTAAGAAAGAGACTGGCCAACTGAATGCTAGTAGAAGGGACAGCGTGGAGGAAACCACTCGCTCCGCCTCCCCAATCTTTTCTTCTTTTCCATCTTTTTTTCCTTTCTCTGCCCACAATCTGTTGAGGATAATATATGTTTAGAAAAGTCTGGCCTGCATGTTGGTGCAGTAGGAAAAGTGCAGTAATGTATGAGTATACAGTACTCACTACATCTACATATATACTACAGTACTCCTCCTGTTTTTAATACCACAACATCCCTCCTTCCTACTTTCCACTTACTCCTCTCCATGTCCAAATGCATACTGGGAATTTTCAGGGGCAAAGACAGCTAACGTCACCTTCTTTTTTTTAAGTTTTCATGTTGCTCTTAACAATATGGAGGCTTATCTTAAATCCACTGGATGCATTGACATTAACCCCCGATTAGCCATTGTTGTTTTTATGTATTCTTTTCACCACTTAAGTAATGCAGGGTGGGATGTGAAGGAGAATGCAATGACTTTAGCATGACTTATATCAGGTTGTAATGAAGCATAAGGATTCCTGTATGGGTTCCCCTTCTCTAAATACTGCATAAATATAATTATAGAGGGCACAGAGAGGCTGCTATTGGTTTCATAATGTCAAGAAGATTGTAATATTAGTTTGACTTTACTTCTCAAGGCAATTCTGTGTTTCCAATGAGGACACAAAGGAGACAGAGTTAAGTCTTCAGAATGGTTACAGGGGCTCCTTGGCCAGATGCCAATGCGTTCTTAGAGCTTTAACACAGTGCACTTTGCCAACTTTCCCTTCCCCTGCACAGTAGTACCCACCAGTGGTTATCACACTATGGTCTGTGGGTTAAAGCATTTAAAATACAACTATAGCATAAACGTGAAAAGATAAATACATTTGTGTTTTTCTACTTTTATCTGGAATACAGTTATCCACATTTAGTTATATATTGAATGCACAAAATATGTAACACAGATGTCATAAATAGAACAAAATATGACCTGAAATACCTGAAAATGAGGCGGTTTCAACATAATTATAATACAATTAAAATGACACATTCCATTTGTTAACTAATTATCGTTACTTACTACAGCTACAACACACAGTGTAACACACATTAATCAATTGCTTTTATATATATTAATTAATAGATAGATTGATTCATTAATATTAATACATTCTGGCATGTGGATGAAGGATTCTCACATCAGCCAACTCAAAGCTCAAACCAGTGTCTCATGGACAGGACAACTAAGGCAGGACTTGAAAAGATAAGACCTGGAGCACACTGTTCTAGTATGGCTTTTGATAATGTCAAATTAGCATTTTGATATAAAGCATTCATGGCAAATACCAATTCAATAAAGAAGTAAATCCAAGCTAAAACTGCAAATAACATCAACTTCCACTTAAATGTCACCATGAATAGTAACTTCCAGAGTTAATGAGACTAGGAGTCTACAGCCACACTACTCAGGCACAACAGTGCTTTGAGCTAAATGCTAAATGCTAACATGGTCATTATGACAATGCTAACATGTTGATGTTTAGCAGGTATAATGTTTACCATGTTCACCTTGTAAGTTTAGTGTGTCAGCAGCAGTGTTGCCACAGTTACTTTGAAAAAGTAACTTAGTTACTTTACAGATTATTTGATTTTAAAAGTAACGAAGTTAGATTACAAGTTACTTTATTAGTTACATGCAGCAGCTGCCGACAACACCCCTACAGCCTCAACATAAAAATGACAACCGGTTTACTGTGAGGCAGCTCGGCATTACCAGTAGTAGGATCTGGTTTATTATGGCACGAAAGAGAGCGAGTCAACGGTGTTTAAGGGCAGCATTTCCCCTACAACATAGGCCTACTGCCCGACCAACTTCTTCAACTCTCCACTTACTGGTTTTGCACCGAAGTCCAGCTTTTGTTGTTTGGGTGGTGGGGTACCTCCTGCTCTCTGCTTCGCTCCACCTGCTGGGACTTGCTCTGTAAATTTGACTGCAGTGCTGCGACTCCAAATGGTTCTTCTAAGTTGACGTAGTGTTTTTGTAGCTAGATAGCACTTTGTCGCCACCAGCACAGAGTGTGACACAGTGACTTGGATAAGTAACTTTAATCTGATTACTGGTTTGGAAATAGTAACGCGTTAGATTACTCGTTACTGAAAAAAGTGCTCAGATTAGAGTAACGCGTTACTAGTAACGCGTTACGTGGCATCACTGGTCAGCAGTAAACCCAAAGTACAGCTGAAGCTCATAGGGATGCCATAAGTTGTGCATGCGTTTCCTCAAGCACACTGATTCAAAAAGGCATTTAGTCATTTACCAAAGCATTGAACAAAATAACAGTTTGAAGTCAGATTGGCGCTAGATGCAAAGTCAGTAAATCACCAAAGTTATTACAATTCATCCTGAGGTGGCACATAAATGTGCACCAAATGTCATGACAATCTACCCATCAGTTGTCGAAATATTTAACTAAAAACCAAATATGTCAACCTCATGCTGGTGTTAGAGGGAAAGTGAGGAGAGCGACGATGTCACGTATCGTTTTTATGCTTTATTTAGATAGGGGGCAAAAGAGGGGAAGACCTGCAGCAAAGGGCACTGGGTTGGACTCAAACCCATGCCAGTGAGGTAAGGACTCAGCCTTAATGGTACGCGCTCCAACCAGTGAGCTACGAACAGTTGCCTTGACCAAAGTGGCTGACAAAGCAACCAGTATTGCCATCCATAGAACCATGCAGTTAACATGACCTCACAAAGATACTAGGCAGCTTAAAAAACACATTTTCTTTACATCCTAAAAGTCAGATGTCACACATGACAAGACTTAGACTGAGACTTAGACAAATGGAGTTGTATGTTGGGATTTAAGAGAATCCCTGAATAGCACCACTGTCTCTATTCTCGTAATCAGCAAGTTTATGTCTCAGTTTATGGGTGTGTGGCTTGGTCTGATGTTTCTCCACTGTAAAACAGATGTGAGGCGTAAAAAGAAAATAATTGACTTTCTGACATGTTTGTATCTCGCTCCCTGCACAAATATGTATAGCTTGAGAGAGCAGAAAAGATACAGTACTGTAGCAGCCATGATCGTCTGTTGGGTCTTAAATATATGCTACCTGTCAACTTGACTAAGCATCACTGGCTTTAATGTATTCATTCATGGAAAGGGGCTTAAAGATCTTCCAAGATCAGTAACACAGATACGTGGGCTGTCCATGTTCCATCACTCATTTAGGTTAAATCTTCTAGTTAGTCACACTTAAAGAAATAAAAAGTATTTAAACATTCTCAGTGAGGGAGAGAAGCTTCCTACATACCAAAGGTGGATCCACCATATACCAATCAGACCATAAAAGAAAATATAGATTTTTTACTATTGCATAAAGTTAGATTGAAAAGTATCGGTGGTACATCAGTGAATATTGATGAATTGTATTTAGCTGATGGGGCTCCATCTAAATTAATAAATCAATCTGCATTACGACAATAAATCCCCAGTCGCCCTGAAGAGAGAAAACAGTATTCACTTAAACTAAAGCCTAGAACACAAGTCCTGGATGGGCTCGTGGTCCACCTGGTGGTCTTAGGTTTCAACCTTGAGCTCCAACTTAAACTGCTATACCTATCCACAATAGGCTAAGGATGTAAGGGCTCAGTCTAAGCTAAAAGAAAAATCCATCATGACTATAAATTTAGGAAATTATTTTAAATGTAGTTGATGCAACCCATTTTTGATGATTCATTGTTGAAATTTCTAAAATGAACATTAATGTTAACACTGTAATCTCCCTATTTAGATTAGAACCTTTGATATATCCTCATATATTTATGGCAAAGTAGTGATCCCCCTCATTTCTGCCTTTAAAACTTTGCCCTGAAATAATGGTTAAATATACAGTTTTGACAACAAAGTTGAGCCCCAGGAACTTAAAAGATACCCATCTTAAAGAAATTAATTACCTCCCTTGTTAATCTTGATATAATTAAATTTCTGAAGAATGAAATTTGCTGCCTTTTTTCCCTCTCGCCGCCTCGCTGTTAAGGAGGCAAGCTGATAATGGCTGGCTCTCTAGCTAGCCTGCTGGCCAGGGACATGGGGACAGCCTAACATCCTGGGCCCCATGCTGTGCTATATACCGCACTGTGCAAACCCACTCTCCTCATCCTACGCCTTCACCACTCATAGGGATAGGCAGAAAAAAAAAAACGCCTCAATCACTGTTTTGCCGTTCTGTGCCTACTTGTGTTTCCTCCATCCTGGAGGAGAAGGAAACTCGGAGCCTCCGAATTCTTAGTCTTAACATGTGGTAATGTTGAACGACTTGAGAGTTTTAGAGCGCGGGCGCTGCTAATGAAGTTGTCAACACGGAGCCTCTGAAACCTACATGGTGAAGCCCTGGAGAGCCCGGAGAGTTCTTTCTGTTATGGCTCACTTAAGAAACTCCTGTGTCTTTGTGTGACTTACTGTCGTTTTTTTTTTATAGGACCTCCTGCGATGCCTTTTAGATTTAACCCTGATTGCTTTGTGCAGAACAGCGCCATGGCATTACCAGGGAGATGTGCATCTTGTTGTCACTATGTATTTAAGTTAGTTTTCCTTTAACTATAAGTTTGATGTCAGCTCCATTGTCAGCTGTCAAGGTTTGAGCCTGGGGTGAAAAAGGAAAAGATCTTTCATTAGGTGCTGGCAGGGGGGTGGGGTGCCAGAAGAATGCCAAGGAGGGCGGAGGGGAGGTGGTAATATGTACGGAGTAGGCAAAATACTACAACTAGATGGCAGAAATGCCAACATAGAGAGTAGTTTGAGTTTCCAGAATCTGAATCAGGACTTTTCATTGCACAGGAGGTGTATATTTAGCATCCTGTAAGCAGCAGATTTCTGCTTAAAACTCAATACTAAATAATGGGGCACCATCTTTGCATTTACTGCACCGTAGCTTATCACGAGCAGTTTGCGTCTTCCAGTTTTCTGTCAAAAACAGGATTTATTTTGTATAGTATACACATACTTTTGCAGTGGTTGATTCTTTTCACGAATACCCTTGATGTCTTTAATAATATATGTGGAAACGTCATTGGAAGTGAACCCTTGATATTTTAATTATACTGTACAATGGTTAAACATGGCATGTTTAAGTTATATAACTATATGTAAAATAAATATATAACCACTTCACATGACCCGGCAATTTAATTGTATGGCCAGAATGTTAATTGCAATCGATAAGTAATGGGTACTTTTTGGACTATTGAGGTCAAATTCTGATTATGACTAGAGAATATATCGTTGACTGGTTCAGCAGCCTGTGATAAATCAATCAGTGAGTTGATCATTCCCACCCCTAACAACTACTGCTGTTAACTATCCTATTTATTCCACTCTAAGCTTTTTACTACAATGCCCAGAAGTTATTTTTTTCTTTTAGTCTCCCACTGGGAGAGGCTCTTTTCTGGCTTTCAGTTACACTTGAGCTACCCCTCATGACCTGGACCAACCACCAGCTAACTCGACAAAGATGGTACATGTGAACGAATTGCTTAAATAACACCGTTCTTGTCTGTCCTTCTGTCTAAGGACTAATTTATTTAATTGTTTTCTTAAAATATTGTTGTGATACAGTGTCCTCTATTTTGTCATGAAAAACAGAACCAGAATCTAAAATTAGCTTCAGAAAATGGTGAAAGAGAACAAACAAGGCGATCCATTAGTGAAGATGGGTTATTGGCTGGCTTGCCTCTTCTCATGGAGGCCCATTAAAAGTGGTAATGTCTGCCTGCAGCAGTGCCTGGGGATGAAGAAGGAGGCCATGGAAGGCATATTTCACATGCATCAGACACTGGAATTAAATAGACCAATGTTCCCTAAAAAGACTGAAGTACATCTCTTTCTGATGTGCGTCCCGGGCAAAAATTCATTGATCTTAGAATGTCCCTTGGCAATTATAAAATATTAAATCCAAGTCGCACTTTTCGGCTCGGCTTAATTTTTTTTTTTCCTCGCTTTTCACTGCTTTCCATTTGACCAATTTAGGAGAAAAAAAAAGTTAGAAATGGATGGCAGTGGGAAAAAAAGGCGCTGATAATAAAGACTGTGCCCACTTTTAGATATCTTTTGTTATGTTTCTGTATTGTTTTTGCAGAACATTTCAGATCATTAAATAGGATGAGGTCCCAGCAAAGCAGAGAGCACATGAAACATGTCTTATTACAGCATCAGAGCAGTGTAAACCAGGACCGTAAATGACTGGGATTGAAGCACACAGGGGAGTGAAATTTGTATGATATCTTTATTCCTGATCACAAGGTCTTCTAAGGCATTGATGCCTGTCCCAGCACTCTGGAGATTACGAATATTTGTCAGCTGCTTTCCATTAGGTCTGTGGCCCCGGTGCTCGCCTCCATGGCCCCTTTATGTCCCTCAGAGATTACAGAGGGGTCTACAGTTAATTGCCCAAATCATTAAATTTAACATATATCTCAATAAATATGATCAGCCAGCTGTTTGACAAGGTACACAGTTCATTAAGTCCCCTTGCTTGTTTGTCGTTTCCCTAATTAAGATTTAGAATCGATCATTGAGTGTGTAATGTACAGTGTAGCACGGCTTGCACGGGGACTCTCTCTGCTCAAACGAAAAGGAATGGCATCCGCTTGCTAAAGCTTTACCATTTAGCACACTGACTGCAATGGGAATTAGACATCCTGTGCTAATTAGGGAGGCCAATTAACTGTGAAATTCAGGCATTTTTTGACAAATAATCTCAGCAGAATTCAGACGTCACCATGCAAATGAATGTTATCAGTCCTGAATGGAGAGAGGATGAAGGCTATCGGCTCTAGCGCTGTTTTAGATGCTTACATGCTGAAAAATGTGTGTGTGTGTGCTCCCAGTGGTGTGTTGTTCATGTCAGTTAGCATGCCGTCTAACCTAATGTCTCCCTAGTGTCACTCTTTGTGTCCACTAAAATCCATATCTATAGTGCTTTACTGTAAATTTAGTACAAGTGTATAATAAGTGTAGTTATATTTGGCGCAACTGTTGTTCAATGTGCTTAACCATTGCATGGATATTATAGGAAACAATTCTCTCTGAAATAAGGCAGTGTAGTCTGGGAGAAAAGAATTGTAATGAACAGAGATTGCTGATATCTGCCGTGGAGTGTCACCAGGTCTGGCTCTTGTCTGGCCTCTAAGCAGCAGAACAACGATATTTGGCGGGTCAGCTGCCCAGCGCTTGACCTCTATTCGCTTCTCCCGAAACAAAGAATTGGCATCACCAGAGAACCTCAATGTTTCTGTGTCTCTCATTCCCATTTTGATTCATGATCACATGTATTTTTTAGATTGCATAAATTATGTATTTTTGGACTAATGAACGCCCTCCACTGATAGTACTTTGGGAGAGTTGTGAATAGCTTGATATGGCCTCTATCACTTGCATCAGTGTTCTGATTACATGTCATGGCGGCGCTGAGCAATAGATGTGGTTTGGCTGGAGAGAGAAAACCTGCCTGGCCATTTTGAGCGGTTTTTTTATATACACGTACAACAAGGTCCAGAAAGCCACAAAATGTAAACATACCTCCTGGGCTGGCCTGTGTCACTACACGCACACACTGCTTTGTTGTGTGTTTGTGTATGTGTGTGTCAGAGTGTGTGCAGTTATGCGTGTGTGTGGTCTGACTCGTTGACAACTATAAAACAGGCCCCCTGCTGTCTTTATTACCTGTCGGACCTATCCCAACTGCTTTGTTCCCGCAATGCATAGAAACACATGTAACCGTGCCTGCGTTGGCGCTTTCTGTTCAGTTGGAGTCTAAAGGCGCCATTACACCATAGAAAGCATTGGCTGTGGGTGTATATTGAAGCTGTTTGGATACCAGGCAGCGCCAGAGGTGTGTTTGCTAGGCGCCGGTGGGCAAGTCCTGCAGCTGCCCGCCTCAGGTGCAGGAAGAATTGAGTACTTCCTTTTACAAGATGTGTAATTATTATGGCAGACAAGGGTGTGGATTTATACCAAGTCAATATGTAGATAAGCGTTCTATATACACACACACACACACACAGCTGCTTGGAAAATGATGCTTTTGTATGTGGTATAATAAAGCAGGTTGCCAAAATGCTTTGCAGGTAGGAAGGAAGCCCTCTGGGCCTGTGGAAGAGGAACCTGATGGGAGGAATGAGGCCTCCAGGAAGGTGCCAAAAAAACTGTAATGAGGAACTCTTTAGCTGAGTCCAAATTTTGTGATGCTGCCTGCCATTATTACCCCCCAACCCATCTAGACTACTAATTGACACTGTATTGTATGATTTTAATTTTTGCATTGCAGTGCCAAATGAACCATACTGTGGAATCATTAGACTTCTATGTCTTTCTCATATTCATATATGAGAAAGACATAGAAGATATATATATCAGCAGAACTAGTAGTAGCTTATTGTATATTATATATTATTATATATTATATTGTTATATAATAATTATATAATTATAAATTGACATATCCGAATGCCCAAAATGGTAAAAGGAACCATTTGTTTCTAACTTGCTCTAAAAACACTTTCAACCTCTCACCATGGCAGCTTGTTGGATGAAAAACAATGACACTGGGGGTCACAAATATTCACAGAGGCCCTCTATTTAAAAAAAATTAATCCTCCAGCAAAGTTTTGGTTCGTCTTTCTGGGCCATCTATATAAAACATGAAACTCTACTCTTTCCCCAGAAGAGCCTGGCTTTTAATCAGACCTGCTCTTCAGACAGCTCTGTTTCTGCCTCTTATACTCAGCAGGCGTCGCATCAGGTGCATGGGGACCAGTGACAGCGGCGCTGGATGGGAGTCTGTGATGGCTAAATGATGTCAAAAATGGCCCCATGTATGTCAATTTCAGATCAAGGACCAATTCGTAGTGTGAACCTCCTCTTGCAAACGTGCTTTCTAATCTCCTCCATCTGCATATCTGCTGCGGCCCCTTGGTGCGTTCCTTTTCTTGTGAGTGAAATGTGTCAGTGCTCATATGAGATTTATGTGAAGGCTGACAGTTCAGCATGCAGCACATGTCTGCAGAGCGGCGGGATCCGTCGTGCTGCCTTTTTGTCTCTTATCTCATTCTCAAGTTAGTGTCTGTTGGTGCTCGGATTCTGTGTTATTCAGTGCCATGCTATTTTGCTAGCCTACACTTTTCACTAATTAGGCCATTTGCAGGACGCGTCCCCCTTAGTGTGGTCATTTTATGTTCGATACCACTCTGAACTGATAGGCTTTTGTTAACTGGTTGTTCCTATTTGCAATGTTTCGTAAAGACATCAAAGGGTGGACCACAAGCCTCATTTGGCAACTTCTCCCAGCTATCCATCGGCTGCAAAACACCCCGGTGCCTTGATTATTAACTCAGTCGCCACCCTCTCATTCAACTTGAATTAAAAATTAAAACCAGCAGAAATGACAGTGCCACACCATTGAAAGTAAAGTGTGCAAAACCAACAAGGGCTCATTAGCGAATAGTTCTGAAGACAAGCATTCTGACTTGAGACTCATTACACTTCTCCTATTTTAACTCTAATTGGGTTCATTTTCTATATGAAACGCTTTGAATATTTAATGTTGAAAAAGTTCTACTTCTGATACTTTATGTAGCCAAATATACTTGGCCTGTATTAACTGTCCAGGTTATCAGGCAAGCTGCTAGCGATTTCTCAGCTGCTTTTGCTCTCTCCATACAGAACACCAGAGAGGAAAGACATTGAACACATCGTTTGGTGGATTATTGATTGGATCTGGATCAGCAGACAAAAAAAGCTGATTTATAAATCACAACAACAACAAAAGCATCGTCTGGATTGTTGTTATAGTAGCTGCTGTACTAGTCTGATTGTAGACAATAGGATTTATTTTTCATTTAATAGATAATAATAACCAATATGTGAACAAAATGTTATTACCCCACAGTCCTACAGTATATGGTGTTGCCAACTTAAGCTACAAAGACCCAGCAAAAAAAAAAAAGAAAAAAAAAAGAAGAAGCCTTTGTAGCATTTAACAAGTTGTTGAGCTAGCCGGGCATAGAGCATTTTAATTAAACAGATTAAAAACAATGTTATGGTTTCTTCATCTTGTTGCCTTCACACAATCTTTTGTTTCTCTCAGGTTGAAAAGAAAGAGAGAGATAGGGGGGGAGAAAAAAAGCCAACATTGTGTTTCCAGGCAAGAAAGTTTGAAGTTCTTTGTTTGGAAGCGAGGTTCCGGGTGCAGCACACTGTTTAGCTTGGTGACCCTGTGACTGTCTTCTGAGGAATTGTATGAGCAGCCCTGCAGAATAGTGCTCCAGGGTCAGCTTTCATCTTAGCAGTAACCTGTGGACTTTGAAACTCAGGGCGATGGAATTGCAGCTTTGTCAGTACACTACTAATTAGAAAATTCCTGACCTCGAGCAAGATGTTTTAATTATGTGTTGTGTCAACGAGTTTGCAGATTTAATCCACCGTTGATACACACTCAAGTGTGCAAACTGTGTCGCACATTGTAGTAGATCAAGTGGAAATGGTGAAGGGGCTTTTTGCTCCATCTTTTCTCTGCCCCATATAACCTTAACGCCTTTCCTGCACCGCGTTTGTTAGGAGCCATCACATGCTTAAGTAGCCAAATTAGACGTGGAGTTAATGTGTTAGTTTGTGGAAAAAAAAGCTGGTCTGATTTGCCTTGGTTTGTGGGAGGCTGAACAATGTGACAGTATTGTGCTGGGTGTGAGCTCTCTGTTGCAGTGAGTCAGTGTGAGGGAAGGCAGGAAGGGGTTAAACAGAAATTGAGCGGGGATGCTGGGGGCAGCAGTGCTGCAGAACATAGCAGTGTTCGTGCGAAGGCAAGTCATTTCCCGAAACACTGCAGACACATGGCCTGCGGCGCTCTAAAACCTTTGGAGACCAAAATGGCTTGCAGGAGTTAGAAGTAATAAGGTGTTTTTTTGCCTTCTTTCTCCTTGACTGAAATTCTGCACGGTTGCTATGCATTGCCATGGAGCTGTGTAGCTGTTTTTATGGTTTATGTGGGTATTAAGATGCTCTGCAACTGGCCATTTTTGAGATTTGTTGTTCTTTAGCAGTGAAGCAAATGGAAGTTGTTTGTTTTGAAAGTAATTCCCTCATCCCTTTTGCCATGATCAGAATGCTGGACCTCACTCTTATCCCTTTTTATCTTCCCCTTTATTCTTTCTGCTGTTCACAAATGACAAATAACAGAAAGCATGTATGAGACAAGAAAAAACAGATATAGCAAATGTGTTTCACTCTGCTCCATTTGTTTTTTTTTAAAGCCCAGTGACAATAGCAGCCTCTTGTTTAGGCTTTTCACAGAAAAGGAACCTGTGATGGGAACAAAGGCCGTGTCTGTGTCGGTGCATGAACATAAAGCTGCGGTATTAGTCCATCCTGACCTTTCTGATGATCAGTGGGCTGAACCAAAACCCTTTTCATCCCTTTCCCCTGGTTCTGTTAATCTTGGCTGCCTTGTCTGCTTCAAAGAGAGGCTCCAGCATATAATCTGGGTATGTACATCTGTGAATTATTATTCTAATTCTTTATACGTTTATTAGAGCTGAATAAACTCCACATCAAATACATCACTCGGGCAATGTCAGAAAGCCCGGGGCGAATCAGCCGACATCTGTTAACTCTTTCAAAATGGCCTCATCCAGCATGTCTGTGGGCGTGGAGGAGCGAGAAAAAGGAGAGGCGAGAGAGGGAGAGAGAAAGTCTCTGTTGCTGATTAATGGCGGCCGTGGGAGAAGCGTTTCAGGCCCGAGTGTGGAGATGAAGCGGGGCTGCACTCCCACGGCTGGGCTCCACACTGTAAACACTGTGAAGGGACGAAGCAGCGTTCCCCAACTGAAATGCGGCGTGGAGGAGAACATGTGGGAAAGCTTGGCTTGCTGGCACATAGTCAGTCAACCAGTCAGTCAGTTAGTCCTTCAGTCAGTAAATTAGCCAGCCAGTCAGTGAGTCAGTCAGGCGCTCAGCCAGTCAGCTAAACAGCCAGTTCTTCAGTTAGTACGTCAGTCAGCAAATCAGCGAGTCCTTCAGTCAGCCAGCATGTAAACTAGTTTGTCAGTCAGTCAGGTGCTCCTGAGGAGCGGACGCCCATCAGGAGCACCTGAGTACCTGCACACCGTTTGAAAGATTACACTTAGCAAATACAAGCGGACCACCAAATCATGGCTGGCTATCTGCCACAGTGGCCAGCATCATACACAATATTCATCAGTATTTGACTAGTGGCTGCTGCTAATTTCCACCCTGGCTTCAACTATTGGGAAAAACACCACCTGGTTCAGCTTTAGCTTCACTTCTTTGTTTAGCTTGTCAACAGTCTGTCTCTGTTGTGCTATATATGTCCTCCTTGCCTGGAGCGTAGACATCAGAGTTTAAACCGATTTTTCAGCATCAAAGTAATAACAACAAAAGAGTAATGTTGCATCATGAACAGCTTATCTATTTCTCAACCAACATGGGGCTAGTCGTTATCATTCAACATGAATGCTGAGCAATGTTTTTCCCCCAGTTTTAGTTAACACACTATGTTAGCCGGGATGTCGTCACTCTGTGTGTGTGTGTGTGTGTGTGTGTGTGTGTGTGTGTGTGTGTGTGTGTGTGTGTGTTTTTTCATACCATGCAGCCTGTCTGCAACTTCTGCTGTGAGGAGTGGAGTGCTGAGACAGCAGGTTGGCCTGTGCAGGGCTGAGCAGCTCTGTGTGCCTGGCAAAGTGGGCCATTAACCCACCGCCCTAAGGTCTGACCTGGGCCAAATCCAATATTGGCTCCTGCATCAAGGCACAGGTGCCACTCAGGGTTCAAAGCCACAGATCAGCAGGAACCCCACCAACGCTCCTGCCCCGAACCCCCTTTCCCCTCTCAAACAATAAAGGACTGAATGTAAATTCCTCAAGACACCTACAAGCATCGCTGCTGCCGCTGCACAATTGAAGACAAGTCAGAAGTAGAAAGAGAGTGAGAAAGAGGCAGAGAGAGTAAAAACATACAGTCATAATCAAAAGTAAATTTAGCAAAACAGGAATTAATTGTAGTTCTCTCAAGCTTGAGGTGAATGTTGTTGGTCATTGGAGGGTCGGGAACATGAAAGTGTGACCTGCTGACTTTGTCCCTCTATTAAGAAATTAAGAAATTCTGATTTGTTTCTGTGCCTCTGAGTAGCATAGACATATTAAACAATGGATGTGGTGTCCAAACATGGCAGCCCCGTCATTCCAATAAGACAGTATAGCACATATATATGTTCAAATTGTGGTTATTCAGAGAGTAGTTCTGAATGTGTGTGATGTTCAGAAACATTTTCTCATACGTTTACAGCCATTTTGTTTTATCAATGTGTATAGAAACAAGCCTTTATGGATCCCACTCTAAGCGCTAAATAGCTAAAATGTGTATTCATCCGTGGGTGAAAATAGTCAGCAACAAATTTGAACTCCTCTTTGGGTAACGTTTAATAAAAACTGCAGTCCTTTTTTAGGGAAATAACTTTCTTAATTTTTAAACTATGTATATGTTAGCACTAGTAGAGTAATATTTTCAGTAGGAACATGTGGGCTTAGTTGTTTTGGACTTAACATAGCAATGAGAAAAAACAGAGTAATATAGCCTTATCCTTTTATTTAATATTTGTTGTGAATAACCTCAAGATTCAATATTCAATAGTTTATTGCCATGCAGCTAAGTTGCTAGGAATGTGGTGCAATATATATTTGGTGCCAAGAACTATTGGCAAATTCCATCATTTATAAGTAACCTTAATAGACCTTTTTCACGGCAGACATGTTGACATGTCATAGTAGGAAAAGCACAGGTGTATTCAAAACCATTACTGACGGCTGCATTCCACTTAGGAGAGGTCCTGGTATTGTGCATGCTGACTCACTGAAATAGCTTATTGGGACACTTGATGGGATTGAGCCATCGTTAAGGTTATCAATTTTAGCTGTGCTTTTTCCTACTATGACAAGTCAACATGTCTGCTGTGAAAAAGTTGCTTATATCATGACTCCAATACGTTTGACACATGGTTGAAGCATCTATAAAAAAAAATGTTTGGGCATTTGTGAAATTTGTCGTTTATTTCTGTTTTTCCTTTAGTCTGTCATACTGCAGTCTTTATTACTAATTGTCAGCTAAACAAGCCACACTCAGGCTCTCTCTTTGTGCATGAACATGTGTGTGTGGGGAAACCATAGAAGAGTGAAATAGTGCAAAGTAATGTGTCTTTGGCACGTTGTCATGTTTGTCAACAGAATGTGACTGGAGCCAGCAAAGAGGCCTTATTACAGATACGCTCTCTTCTCTTCTTTTCTCCTCTCCTCAGCTTCTAGCCACCGCTCTCTCTCTCTCTCTCTCTCTCTCTCTCTCTCTCTCTCTCTCTGTTTTTCTCTCTGTCCCCCGCTCCAAACAAGTCAAATGTCTGAAGAGATGTATCGAAGTATCCCTGTGCGTTCTGTACGATGGATATGTCATATGACATAATGCCTCCAAGCGCCCATCACAGATAAAATGACAGATGCTGTTTTTTGCCTCATGGATCTTTCTTGGCCAAGCTGATTTTGAGACTTTCAGTTTTTCTCTTCCCCTGTCTCTCTCTCTGTGTGCCTCCGCTCTCCTGCTTTTTCTCTTCTTCTCACTTTTTCTTTTCATCCACCGTGACCTTAAAAAGCCTGCCATTTTGTTTTTCATTGAATTTCAGACACAATTACTGTGTAATTGCTGTTGACAGGGAAAGCGTGGTTGTTGATGTCTTGCTTTCCTTTTTAACTGACACTCAGCCATCTGCTTTGTTTAGCATTGGTGTTTACCCCTCCCATCCCCACTCCCTCCTCCACAACATGATTTCCTGCGTGTGCTGGCGAGAGGGATTGGTCTCCATAGATACCGACAACAACATACCCACGTTTGGGTGTGCTGGCAGGAGAGGCTGCGTTGAGTGAATTCCTGGACGAGTGCTGACCTTTCTGCCTGTATTTGGATCACTTAAGGCGGCACCTGTCCCTGAAGGGAATGAGGCATTCTGGGAGCTGTGGCACACTACCAGAACAGCGATCTGGCTATGTATTCACTGTCGTTCTCCTACCCACCATCAACCACCGCGGCGACAGCACCATCCCCAGCACCGACTGCCTGTGGCTACGGCTGCCCATCCGTCCAGGTGGATGGATGGCTTTGATTGGTAAAATCTGTGGCCCTGTTGCTGGGCTTACTTGTGAGTGGCAGTAATTGGCATGGCGGTAGGCAGGCTCATCTTTCACATGTGCTCAGCCATGATTGACTTGATTAGGCCGGGGTCGCTCCCCAAAGTGAGGGTCTGGTGTGTCCTGGTGTGAGCTGGCTTTACCCACTTGCGCTTGCAGCATGTCAGCATTACTGACCAGAGACCAGAGCCGGTCTGGGATGATAATTCAGGCCTAGAATGTAACATCAGCCCATGCCAATCTCGACACATTCACAACAGACCACACATACTGTAACTGTATTTTTTCTGTTTGCTGTTAATGCCAGTTACACATATTTTAGTTTCAATACTACACACAAAACAGCTTTAACAAACTAGTTACAAAATACGCAAACAAACAAATTAGTTCAAAAATGTCTTCAGTTTTAATTTTTCATTTTCATAATAAAGGCTGCAGGAATACATACGGTATTCATATATATAATTTGTGTGCAGTTTTAGAGTGTTGTTTTACATCTGGCATTTCCTCAGAGCTCTGACTGGACTGGTAGGTCTGAGTAACTGGAGGTTACTAGAAGCACATGTATGGCCCTTTAGGAGAGTCACTGTCTGGGTATCTGTGTTGTAGCTCAGCTAGCGGCTTTACTAAGAGAGGCTGTCTGGGGTGTGTGTCAATACATAGCCATGCTGTTCATCGCTGTTAATGTTACTGTTCATAAGCCCTAAATATATTTTTAAACTCTGAATTAGGGCTGGGCGATATATATATAAAAAAAATCATATCTCAGTATTTTTCTGCTGAATGACGATACACAACATGTATATCTTGGTATTTTCTAAATGTTCACTGGAGTTTAGAATGCCAACACAAAGAAAGCGAAAGGTGACGGACATCCAGCCAAAAATTATGGACATTCGGTGGAATTTCCGGCGGCACCTGAACAATCCCGGAAATTAAATGTTGTCGATATAGACTAGGCTGAACCAAACTTTCGAAATACACACAAAATTAATTTTTTGGGGAAAATCACCAGTATTAACTTGATATGCCAGCAAGTGAAAGACAGTGAAAAAACTATATCTTGTTTGAAGTTCCTCTTTAACACTTGCCTGACACTCCAGGCCAATCAGCTGGCCAGGCTACCAGGAACTCTCCTGGTGCTCCCGATGGCCAGTCTGGTATACATTGTATAGGTTAATTCGCGGGTAAGGAGGCCTGGCAACCCTCACTTATTATTATCCAGCGCCCAGGGGTCAGCGAGTGTACTGAGGGAAATTTGAGACAAAGCTCCGTCATACAGTGTACACAAAGACAAGCATATGAGGGGGCGGGTGCTGGAGGGACTTTAGTTTAGTTCTTGTAAATCCATACCCGTCATATGTTTGCAATTAAGGCCTGTCTGTACTGTGTGTTTACAGAGTGGTGCAATCAATGTAATTGTGAGAAGGTCTTCCTGACTGAAATGTCTTATTTCTCTCTGCCTGGGTTCAAGTGGGCACTTGCTGGATTTGTTTCCCAGTGTTTCTCATTTCCAAATGTAAATGCATCCCTTGATTTGTATCAGCCTCTGTATACACTCCCTTTTTATATCGTTTTTCATTTTTCCTGGATCAAAAAAAACAACAACAAGGGCTCCATTTCAGAGTGGGACGTCAGCTCAGATCTATGTCAGCAGCGTTGTTCATTTAGAGGGAAAATCTGTTCATATTCAGGGCAATGTAAAGAGCTGCTTGAATTAAAATGATAGTTTCCCCTGCCGTCAGAGAACGTTGCCAATGTTTTTCTCTGCCTCATGTTGAGCAAGTTGAAGAAAAAGAACTCCGAACACTCTGCTGCACCTGAAGATCTGGACGTAATTAGTGAATCTGTTTGATCTCATTCATGCTCTGCAACAGGGATTACTTTTGTTAATTGGAGGTGTATACTTGCGTAGAGGCCACAGCATTCCTTACTATAGGATACTGTACTATAGGATACTATACGATACTGTCAATGTATACTGTCAATGTGTTAGCCATTCAACAGCGAGTTACTACGTTTCACCATGGAAACTATCCCTTCGACTGCACCAAAAAGCTCTTTTCCTTCAGTAAAGGCAAAGTGAGGACAAATTGCCTGAAGGGGAGAGTGCAAAACACACATCTATGAAGGAAAAGATACGGTTGATGAAACCTAAACAAATAAGCAGTCATTTGATGTTTCTGAAAAAACTATTTTATTTTCAGCTCACCTAAAAATTCATGCACAAAAAGTGATCCAAGGCACCTCCTCAATGAAGTCGGTGCACTCAAGCAATTAGAGTGCAATGGAATCAGTGTGTTGCTGAAGGTCACCATAGCAGTGTTGATGCTTCTCAGGTAGAAAGCTCAAATCTTGAATATTCCCTCTTGTGCACTGATTAGTTTCAGGGTTCCTACGCACCTTTGGAAAGGTGTCCATGTCTGGAAGAATTTTGGAACTGGACAGAAACTACAGTATGAGTCCTCAGCCACGCTACAGGCTCCATATGTAGGCAGAGCAGTGCTTTGAGCTACATGCTAACAATGCCAGTGCTAACATGCTGATGCCAAGCAGGTACAATGTTTCCCATGCTCACGATCTTAGTTTTGCTTTTTAGCATGCTAACATGATAATTAGCAGTGTATACAAAGTTTTGCAGGTATTTGGTCGTTTCATAATTTTTTGACAAATTGAAAATTTGACCTCATGGTGGCCTTGATCACCAAACTTCAAAGTTTATCCTGAAGGAAACGTCAAATTACAGGGTAATACATCCAATAGATGTCCAGATATTCTACTCAAAACCACAAATGTCAACCTCATGGTGGAGCTAGAGGAAAAGTTTGGGGATCACCAAAGTAATTCCGATTCATCCTCTGGGAAACATGAATGTTTGTACAAAATTTCATCGCGATCCATCTGACGTTGTCCTGACCGACATTCACATCCCTAGAGCCATGCATGGCTAAATGTTGCTAAGTCCCACTCAGACTGTATATAAAGATGGACAATGCATCTCCACTTACTCTCACTGTACAAAACTGAAGCCAAAATATCCCGATACGGGCTTTGCCATCTTGTAATTTTGGAGCCAGAGTCTGCGCGGTATTGATTGGGCGTTGGAGCCGCAGTATCAAATTCCCTCCCATCCGCCCGCCCGACCAATTGCAAGTCAATCACAACTGTCAATCATGAGGTTTCCCTACATTTTTGTAGCATCAAATTTTTTATTAAAACCACACAGAAAAATTAACGCCTGAACTTAGCGTGATTAGAACTACCTAAAATGACAGAAATCGTCTTTGTGGAAACTATATATTTGACGTGTACTTGTAGTTTGGCCTATGTCCCATCCGCTAGCATGGAGGGGGCGGGATTTATGACCTACTGCAGCCAGCCACCAGGGGGTGATCAATATGTTTTGACTTCACTTTTGGGGAGCTGTCAAGCCATCTATCTTTAAATACAGTCTCTGGTCCCACTACGCATGACTAGAAATGTTGTATTTATAACATTTTTGTAATACTTGTTGATTTGTAGATTACATGAAAAGTAAGTGTCCATGGTCAGTGTAACGCTTATCAGTTCAATTTTCTAAGCACAAACGGACATTTGGAAAAACAGAAAAATGGGTTCTGATATCCAATTTTTCATTTTTTTTCCGCCTTGACAATTAAAAAAATTGGATCTTTAACCTGTTTTACCAATTTTCTGTTTGTATTCAGAGGATCAGAAATTTAGAAAATTACAAAATTGCGTCTGAGCTCCAATTATTCAATTTCTGTTTTTCCAAATGTCCGTTTGTGCTTAGAAAATTGAACTGATAAGCGTTACACTGAACGTCCATGACATCCAACATCCATGATGCCATTTAAAAAAAAGAAGAGTTTTCTTGTCAGTCAACCAGTTTCAAGTCTTTTATTGATGCAGTATCAGTTTTTATAACGGTGCCCTTATTGTTCGTAAGCTCAGCCATTGAAAATATCACTGTTACATTACATAGCTACCTGGGGTGTTCTGTTGGAAACAGGTTGCACTATGGACTTTTGAAATGTAAAATGTTAAGAATACAGTGTGAAGTCCTCCATCTCACCTTTTGACCTCTCCCTTGCCTTCAGGTTTCAGGCAGCACGGCGGGCTCCCTGGCCAGCTCCACCTCCACCCCGTCCACCTCATCACGCCAGTACACACGGCAACGCATCACTCGCGTCAACCTCAGGGACTTAATTTTCTACATGGAGCAGGAGAGAGAGACAGCCCACTCGCTCCTCCTTTACCGCGCCCTGCTCAAGTAGCCTCCGATCAGCAGGCACCTCAACCTCCTCCTCCTTTTCCAGCCACGTGCCTTCAGATCAGGTCTAATGTTTCAGCTCTGTGTCTACATATGTACTGTAATGACGTTTGATGTAGCTTTTAATAAGAAGAGAGAGAGAGAGAGAGAGACAGAGAGAGAGAGATAGAGAGAAAAACGTACAAAAAATAAAATGTTGTTACATGTCTTCTCAGTAGGTGTGTAGTTAGATCATTGAGTTTAAAGGCCATATAATAATCTTTGTGTTGAAGTTGAATTTGTTAATGGAACAAAGTGGTTGTTGCGATGCAGGACTTAACCCCAGAAAACGTTCCATGTATGTCGGGTAGCTGTTCATTGGACGTTGTTGGCAGCAGCTTCAATGAACCACCTCTAAAGCAAGGATTATTTTGGCGAAGAGAATTATGCTCACACCACCATACAGCCTACGATATTCTCCACGAGCTATTTGTTGAACATCGTTCAATGAATGTAGTTCAGCTGAACTCAATAAATGAGAGACTTTACTGATTTCTAAACCAAGACATCGTTTTGCAACATTAGGATTCCAAATAACAGCATCACCTTCAATTTCCATACTGTATGTGTAAAAAGTTCTTATTGAATTATTTAACAGCATGTCTATTTTTTATCACAGGTAAGCTTTGTAAGAAAAGGAATAAACCCATGTGTCAATATTATGAAACCTGAAGTTTTGTACAACCACGTGCTTTGAATGAGTCAGAATTGAGCAGTTTATTCTGAGTCCACATGACGTTTTCTGCAAAGGTAATTAAACAAAGTTATGGTCGCACTACGACACAAGTTTCTGATTGGTCACCCTTTTCAGTATTTTTATTTTTTTTTAACTCACCCACACATAATGTGAACATTGTTTTTATGACCAGATGTTTGTACGTTGTGTACTATCATGCTCACAGTTCTTCAGAAACTGAACTGCTTAAGGTTAGTTTTGGTTATATTGTAGGTGGGGCGATGACTGGGGACTGTGAAACCTCGGATCAAAACAGACATTCCTTCATCTTTTCCTCTCACTGTCCTACCTGCACATTAATAATGTTTGAAAAAAATAAATCAATTTTGCTGGTGTGCCCTGCCTGGAGCCCCCTTTAGCGCCCCCCCACATACTTTGGCCATGACTGAATGACAAAAGCACTTAAACCTGTTTGTATTTTGAGCCCAAATTAAATTCACAACTGTAAAGTATTGTTTAACTGTAGAAGGAAGCAGTTGATTCCCCCCCATCCCATTTTGTTTCTGTCTTTGTATTACTAAATTGAAAGAGATTGGGAATGGGACAAAAAAAACGCCTGATTTTTACATGTTGTATTGCATTGTCGCTTTTTTATTTTTTTTTATTTTTTTTATTTTTAAAAAACAAATCCTCATTGTATTATGTAATATTGTCCATTATGTATTTTTGTTTGTTTTTTCTATTTAACTAAATATCTTGGCCTCTATGCAGATTTTCTTGTCATATTGAAATTTATTTAAATATTGGTGGCATTTGGAACAACTGTTGTGCATTGTACATTTTGACAGCACTTTTTTTTACATCTATTTTACCTGACAACTGAAAGCTGTCACTGTATTATAGCAAATAAATGACTCTTTTAAGTAGTAAACCGTATTGCCAACAAAAGAGTTATTTTTAACAATTAATATATTTTCTTTCTTTTTTTTTGGATTGGCTTTTATGCTTAACACATTTTCATATATTTTTTCTCCAAAATACCATGTTTTCAAACAAGCACAACAATATCTATAATAATGATTGATTTCAAATCTTTTTTTTTTTTTTTTTGTGATTTTTATGGTTTCTGGTGATTTCACAGGAGGACATTTCTACTACTACTACTACTACTACTACTACTACTACTACAGCTTTTTAGCCAAAATATTAGGACAATATTACTGCTGTAAACAGACGGGGGAAATAACATTTCAGTGTACGGATGATTTGTAAATATTGTTTACAAAACTATGTGTTTATTAGAACCACGTTATTTTTGGTAAACTCTTGTACATATCTTGAAAATTTCCTGTTTGTGTGAAAAAAAACAATACTTATGTATTTGTACCTATTTTGTAAAGGAATAAATAAGCTGTTTACTAAACTGAGCAGATGCTCACTTTGTCCATTTCTTCTTTTGTTTTACTCTTACAGCATCCACATTAAAATGGCTGTAGGTATTAAGGTAGTCTTAAGAAATTCTGAATTGTATTCTAAACTGACTGAATAACTAAGCAATATGTTGCTCTGTTCATTCCTTACTCTTTAAAAGGAAAAATAAGCTGTTATGTTTTTAGCAAGACAGTTTAACTAAAGTCAATTTAGCCTGCTTCATTTCCATTTCTAACATTGCACATGCTAAGTACAAACTGAGTAAAGCGCTGCTGCTCAACTCTGAAAAGTCCCCCTAGGTTTCTGCTGCTAATTAAGCAGAAGCATTTTCAAAAAGACCAAACTGTTTAACTCAGTGCAAAATATTGGAGTTTGGGAGCATATTGGTTTTTTTCAAGATCTCGGCCTATTCCTCAGTCCCTCTGGAGCTGCGGGCTGCTGATCCGGATTCAGCCTTGAAGACGACCGTCCTGCTTTGCGAAAATGAACGAGGATCCCCCATATGCTTGTGTACAGTAGGCTGGGGAGATTTCTCAGGTTTCATCAGTTTAATTACAAGACACAGAGATCAACTTACTGAATACGGCAACCACATACATGTTTCTCGAGATCACCAATAGTATACAAGCAATAGTAACCTGACAGAGGTTAATGGAAGAACACATGGAGATCAATGAGACACACATCAGATATACATCAGTACATCCTTTTATTATCGCAAATATGCAAGAAAAGTCAAATGGAGACACTGTAAATGAACACATGCCCTTTAATACCACAGTCTAATTGTTTTAAACACTTTAAATAATATACATTTGCACCTTATTATACCCTTTGACATGTTTTAATCCATATGTACACAATGTAATGCTTTGAATTCTTTTCATTCTATTTGTGAAGAGGACCAAGAGGTTTCTTAAAAACACAAGGGTCCTGTAAAACCCAGAGTCCTGATAATTCAATATACAATAACTGTACAACTGACCCGCCTTAGAGGTGGAGTGAATGCCGTTTGAACTGGCTGAAACACTGACCAGTACTTCATCTGAAACGACTGGCATGTGTGAACATGTCTATGAAGTTTCCAGTCCTGTCGAGTTTGTCTACCTTTTGTAGTTAACCTGCACTTATTCGCAGAGTCGAAAGGGGGTATTCCATGTTTGGTTATTGCAAACATGGAATACTTCTCACTTTATATGTAGGCGTGAACAGCCATTTATGTTTTTGTTCTAATGTGTATGACCCTTCGGCTTTTTAAAGCTAATAAAAGCCCATTCTATGATTTCCAAATTCCACATCAGTGAGAAAATATGCCTTCTTTCCTTCCTCCCTGAAAAAAAGTCATTCTTGCACGTGTGGTTATAGCACTAGTTTTTTTTTTAACCTCTGTTTCCTCAAGAACTAACCCAGATGAGTTTCCACACCTCGTATCAACTGGATCAAATATCTCAGGATCAGCAGCAAAGTCAAGTCGCCCGGCTGTACAGTACTGTAAGTTTGGAGTATGCTCAGATTTGACTCATCAGTTTGGTTTGTTGCAGTGTGGTCCAGCGAGCCACAGTGTAGGAGGGCGATTTGAGAAAAGAAAAAAAAATACAGCGCATGGGTATGACACAGCAGCAGGGGGTGCAACCCGAGTTTCTACTGGCACCACTGAGCTGGGAGCCTTCGGGGAGTCGGAGGGGGGCAAGGAGCGCTGTGAAGAGCCCAACATGCCTCGGCACATGATAGGCCTGGTTGACCATTCCCTTTGAGGCGACTGGATGCAAAGGCGCAGGCCACTGGCAGGTCAGAACAAAGATGGGCTTGATTGTGAGAGAGACCCCCAGGGAGGAGTGAGCTGGACTGGGAGCTACACTTACACCGAGCTCATCTTTATCCACTCATTGGCCTTATTTAATCAGTGGCCATCCGGAAAGAGCAGATATTAGAACATGGTCAGAAGAACTACCACCCATTTTTAATCAACAACTAGTTTATAAAAACTAACCCCAGTTTAACTCAAACTAAGGCCAGAGCTCACCAAGATCAGAATGGACTTCTTTTTTTTCTTTTGGAATGGAAGAAACAGCATCTGTAAGTTACACAAATACAAAGCGTGACAACTTGGCCTTTCTTGTTTCTGTCTTTGATCCAGAAATGTTGAGAATAAGACCAAAAGAATGAGAGCAGGATAGAGTAAACACCACCCACTCGCCTCTTTGTGAATAAGATGCTGATGCTGGGAGTACAGCTCACTTTGGGTTCTGACATACATACATGTGAAGAACCATCGAAAATAATCTTGGTTTAGGAGTGACAATATTGAAAGACTTTGTCTCTTAAACTTTTTTGTGAAGGTACTGTGAGCTATTCTCAACAAAACTATAAAGACTGGAGGCCTGGAGGAACAAATGTTGGTTGCCTTCTGACATTTGTTTTATTTCTTTTTTTTATAATGCTTTGTGTCTTTTTTTTTTAGCTATAAACTGTAAAAAGAGATGGCGCCTTTATGTTTGTACAATCAACAAAATAGTCACCTTGTCACCTTTGGTACCTACAGTATTTGTTCTGTTGTAACTTTTGCTTGTTTTAAATGTTTTAATGTTCTAGTCTCCAATAACATGAGAAGAATAAACAGCTTGATTGGCACCGGTCACTGGGTTGGTGGGTGGGAACAGGGCAGGGCAGCTCTGTAGGAAATGTTTAAGTGCAAAGAAACATTAAGCATTTAGAGTACATCTCTTGCTGATCACGAGACATACTGGTAAACGTCCATGTTGGTCCTCAAGTCTTTAACATTCTAACTCAACAAAACTGCAATACACTTAGAGCTTGTGCAAGTTTAATCCTGAATTTCAAATTTACTGAAACTGCCTCAAACGTCTGCTAAATCCGAGCAAAAGAGCCAACACCCGAGATATGTTTTAGAGCTAATGAGCAGAAAATCCAGAGCAAGTTTTTATGTGTGCAACACATTTGACTATAAACAATTTTGAAATATCCAGGTTCTCTTCTATCCCCGTTTGAACAATGGGACTTTTTCCGGCTCTGAATGCGTTGCCAGCCAGATCGCTTTAGCCACATAGCCTGCGGACATCTGAGTTTCTGCAGCTACTGCCAAGAAACGCTCCCTCACAAGCTCTCAAAGCCTAATGAATACAACGTTCATACATCCTTCATATTGGAGAAAGGAAAAAAGAGACATTAAAAATAATCCTATTAATAATAATTGTTTACACCATTTCATGATAAGAACAGCAAAAGGAGCAAGAAGAACATACTTTAGAAACAACAATGAAAATTGTAATAAACAATCATTTTGGCAAACGATGCTGTTTTCGGCGAGGCCCCCGCCGTCTGTAGCGAGGCCTGTGGAGTGAGGTGGGACGGGGTTGGAGGGGTCGAGGGGTCGGGCAGATTTGGGGCCTTTCCGGGGACTCGCGAGCCCGGATTATGTCCTCTTCCTGTCATCCTTAACAGCATCCTGTCTGCCAAAGCTTTCTTGTCCCACAGCAGGCCAGACATGGGCCTCATACAGAGACAGAACCGGATGATACACCACTGAAAGAGGGGTAGAAGGGTGGGGGGAGGGGGCGGTATTGGGATTCAAGAAGGGGGGTTGGCAGTTGTGTCACTCTAAAAACAGTCAGGACACCTTTTTTTTTATGAGAAGAAGAGGGAAAAACCATGGCGCTAAAAATGGTTCAAGTAAGCTGCTGTTGAGTCCATTTGTTGTCGTCGTTTTCATCCCTGTCCCAGATTCTTTGGGCGTCGTTTTAACATAATCAAAAACTTTTGCTGCTGATGCTTTTTTTTTTTTTTTTCTCTCCTTTGTTTGGTACTACATTCCCCTTAGAGTTCTGCAGAGCTGGCGAGGTTAACAAGCCACTGCTAATACTTCGGTATGTTGGGGGTTGTCTGTGGTCCTGTTTGGGCAGGGAGGAGGGCAGGGGTAGGCTGGGTGGGGTGGTGTGAGAAGATGGAAGGAGTGTTGGTGGGGTTTGGCAGTCCCTCTCCCAGAACGCTCTAGTCCAGCGGTTCCTGTTTTATCCTGATGGGCGTGTTGATGGAGAGACTCCGCCGGTCCTCGCGACACAACACGTACTCGCTGAACTGGGATGAGTCCACGCCGCCTCCGCAAGACGCCGCCACGCTGAAACCTTTCTGGAAAAGACGCTCCAGAACCTGAAGACGGGAACAGAGGGAGGAGAGTTAAAGCAAAGGCTATTAATTAGGGCTGCCACCTCTTAGTCGATTAGTCGACTAATCGGTCGTTTTGGTCTTAGTCGACTAAGATTTCTTTAGCCGATTAGTCATTTTTTATGCTTATTCATGCTTAATTACTTATTTCCAAGAAACTTCTGAGAACATTTATGGTAAACACAAGATTTAAAGTGGTGCTTTTGCAGGGTTAATTGTGGAGAAACTCAGTTTTACAGATGGTTAATTAACTACATTTATATTGTGCTTTCTAGTCTTAACCACCTCTCAAAGCGCACAGCTCTGTCAATTAAATCAACTAATCGATTAGTCGACAAAATCGTATAAGTGTTAGTCGACTAAGAATTTCTTTAGTCGAGGACAGCCCTACTATTAATAACAGAACTGCCGTGTCGATATAGCTAAGTCTAACATAGAAGTGTTACTGATAGAGATGCAAGTTTTAAGTTTCATACTTCTTAAAGGAAAAGTTCCACATTTTGGGGACAAAATGTTCATTTGCTTTCTTCTAACTCTCCCAAATTACAAAAAAAAAATACTATTTCCCAAAATGTCAAACTTTTATTTTAATGTAACCCCTTTTTTTTAGTGTGATGAATACTTTTCAACTTCTCCAAACAGAATAAGACCACAGTCAGTCGTTCATAGGAAAGTTTAGTGATATCTCATTGCCAGAATTTTAAACCGCCCGTCAGCAGAAAATATAAGTAAGTCTTGGATCACTTTTTTTGATATCCATCCATCCTCACATCAACCTCAGAGCTCCATCAGTCACAGCATACACCATGTGCCAATAACCTCCCCCTCCTCCAATCACACGTAGTGATGGAATAGAACCAGAGGGCAGTCCAACATCACACCACCTCTGCAATATTCATGCCGCTTGTGCCGCATTGGCTACTGAACCGAGGGCATGAGCTCAAAGGGATGAGGAGAGCGGAGTGTGAGTGAGGTGTGTTAAGAGGCTGAGTGGAGCTCAGCGTGGTGATTACTGGAGCTCCTAATTTGAGTAATGAGGCCGGGGAGCGAAGGAGAGAGCGACGTGTGGGGAATGAGGAGAGAGAGTTCTGGGTGATCTGTGTGAGGACAAAGTGTTGGAGCTGCGGGGAGACAACAGGAGACAGGGATGCATGCTTGGCCTCGACTCTGGCCGTTGATACACACAGTAGTCCACACGCAGATATGCTCAGACGCAAAACATGTGAACTTCAAGAACCCTTTTCTCTCCTCATCTGCCATAATCCTTGTGGGATGTTTTTTTTTTGGAGGGGGTATATCAAAATCAAAATCCCAGTGCGAGGAGTGCTGTGTATTTACTTATTCCCCCGTCCTTTTTAATGGAGTGTGCAGTGCATGGAAATGAAAGGTCTCGCCGAGGGCTATCCCCCTCCTGCCAGATACAGAGCCAGAGAAGTTCACACAAAATAGATCAGTTTCTTCAGATGCCCATACACGCACACACACTGACACATACATTCATGGCGCAGACTGACCTCTCTAATTACAGGAGCGAGGGCCCCCATCGGAGAGCTAAATTGGGGCATTTAGGCCTGCAGGTCGAAAGGGCTGCAGCCTCCCCTGACTGGGGATTAGCCCAACAGAGAAGAGATCAACCACATGCACAAACACACAGAGATGATATGAGAGCAAGCACGCAAATTCACCGAATGCAAATAATAACACACACGTATTCACACACCAACTTGTTGAACAGACCTGAGCCCCCTCACCCCACTTCTTAAATTAAACGGAAATGTGGGCCGACATGCTGCCTGTAAACCGAGAGGACGACTCGGAAAGATTTTCGTCCTCTAGCCATACGACGTCGACAAACTCTGTAATTCGTGAGACAGAAGGGGCGGCAGACAGCTGATGGTGAGGATGGCTAATTAAGAGACCTGCCCAAGCATCAAACACTCCCAAATCCATGACAGACGATGGAGGAGCCTAACGATTATGGAAATGATATTACATAGCCTTCTTTGATCATTGCATCACATTGCATTTCCCGCCCTCCCCCCCCACCATCATCTCTTAACACATGTGGGACTGTCATATTCTGCAATGAATTCGGTCACAGAGGAGAATGGCCTGATCAATAAAGATAGTCTGAAAACACTTTTATCATTAATGCATGGCAACACAAAAGACTTAAGGATATTATTATAGATAGTTGTAACTGATTCAAGGATACTGTAATGACTATAAGAATGCCATAAAAAAATAAAAATGAAAATAAAAAAATGTAGTTTGACACAGTGAATTAGTGCCACGGGGGAATAAACAATACACTGAATAATTAAGATGTATCTAAGCAAAAGGTTTCAATGTCCACAGGACAATGTCCTGAAATCAATCCCAGCTGACAGCAGAAAGTAAGGCACCCTCTTACAAAGCTAAAACATGTCCTGGTGGCTGCGTTCAGCACAACATTGTGACTGCAGGCTTTCAGATCCCAGCTTATGTTGAACTTATGCAGATTTCTCTGCTTACTTTCCTGCATCACTTGAGCGAAACCATAGCAAAATATCCCAACAGCCAGTTGCATTTAAGCAATCTGATTGGTCGAAGATTCATTCCAAGCATGAGGATTTCCGTGAAATGGAATTCAAGCTAATTATTCCTTTTCATGTGCACTACTTTGAACTTAGAGAAGACCCTTCCCAGAATCCCAGTTTTGCTGTGACCATGCTTGAAGTATTTCACTACCTTATTCTTTTTTAAAACAGGAACTCAGGATACAGAGGATATGATAATACTTTACCAAAGTTTGCTAGCTCTTTCCTGAACTTCTTCTTGTCTCTTTGCGTGTGATCCGAGCAGAAAATGAATACAAGCGTCTCTCTTTATCCCCTGTGATCCGTGTACTTTTGAAACATAATAAACCATTCTCACTGTCACAGGGTCGATTTGGCTGCACAGGGATCTGCCCCCCAAACACGCACGCAACATTCAGCATTTAACCATCTCACAGTGCTGCCACTCAATCTAGTGTCGCAATGGGGATGAGGAGGGGGTACATATCAGCCTCACTTCTCTAACCTCCCAGCACCGTATATTTTCAACCAAATGAAGATGGCGGGGCAGGAATCAAAGTGAATGAGTCTCAGGGCTGGAAACCGGAGCACAATGTAATATTGATGGCCACCGGAGTGCACACATACTCGCAGCACCTCTCAGGAGGCGCTGGAAGACACTTGCTTCTCATGGCACAGGGCTCGGAGTTGATTGACACGTATGACACACACAGACAATGTAGCATGTGATGGGCGCTGCACTCTGGGGGTCGCTTTTGTTTAACTATGCACAGTCTTTAATATGTGACAAGGAGCGCTAACCGCAGTCTCTGCATCGCATCCTCCACTCATTGCAAGCATCTGGCACAAAACAGCCGAGAAGCTCCGACTCTTTCTAATTCTCCGAGCCATCTGCCAGCTTTTTTTAGAAAATCACAAGCGACAAAAACACTTTGACAGTGTAATATATTCCATTAGCATTTGCGGAACATTTATTAAGTAGCTGTGTTTGTGGAGCTGACAAGACTGAGCTCGTGATTACAAATGGACACTTTGATTTAAAATGTCTGTAAGTAGTAAGAATCCACACAGTAAGTTAGTTGGGGTGACCCTTGGGGCAACGCAACCCCTAACCCTGGCATTGTAAACAGCCTACACACGGAGCTAGACAGGGAACAGAGGTATTTAGGGTGAGGTCAGTACAGTACAGTTCACACTAAGCAGAACAGACTTGAGCATGTGAGGATGAAGGATGTGACTCATTCAGTTACTCTTTCTTATTCATCTGTGGTCTGTGGTTTCAGGCTTTGAGGTACTAAAACTACAGTTACATGTGGTGGAACACAACAAAGTACATAAACTCATATACTGTATTCACAATGTTGAGGTACTTGTTCTTAACTTGGACATAATCCTTTCTATGCTGCTTTATACTTCTACTCCACTACATTTCAGAGGGAATGATTGTACTTTGTACTCCACTGCCTTTATTTGACAGCAATAGTTACTGCTGTGCTTTGCAGATTCATATTTTACACACAAAATAAATTGCCAGCTTTTAAAATATGATTCAGTGTTATAAATTAAATAAAGCGTATGAATGCATTATTAGTTCCACCTCCAACAACTGCAACCTTAAAATGCTGCTCACAACGTAATCCATCACTAATAATGATCCAATAACATAACATTAAAAACACTCAGGGGAGGGGACATTCTGAATTCTGAGTACTTAAAGTAATTGGTTGATAATACATTTGTACTTTTACTTAAGTAAAAGTTAGAATAAAATACTTCTTAGCTTTTACTTAACCAAAGGATCTGAATACTTCTTCCACCACTGATGGTTTTATTTTATGTGACATAACTATAATAATAATAATAATAATAATAATAATAATAATAAGTGTAGTTGATATAGCACCTTTTACAGACAAAGTCACAAATTGCTTCACATGATAAAATGGTTAAAATACAGTAAGACCCAAACTGTAAAGTGCAAGCAACACAGAAATAAAATATCAATGGAAATAAAAGATAAAACAAAACGTAAAAACCCAAAGTTACAAACATGAGACAAAAGTGAGTTTAAACAAGTGAGTCTTCAGCTGCTTTTTAACTACAAAACGATACGACTATAACACTGATGAAGGATGTTTTATGACACTCTTTCAGTCTATTTATAATGATGTGGATTAGAGGTAATGTTTCAGTGTATATTCTATATCATATGAAGTTTATTTCTTCTCATTAAACTGTGTAAGAACTTGGGAATCATCTGGTTAATTCTCTTCCTGTTCATTTTCCTAGAGGTGTCACATAGCTCTTAGAAAGCTCGACTTTCCAATAACTAACCACGCCGAGTCCAATTGCTGAATCAATCATCGGGCAACATTGTCCTTTACCCTCACCATACTGCAGGTTAATCCGCTGCCTGTTGGGCCTGAGTGCCTTCTCGATGCTGAGCCACAGAGGCAGTACAGAGAGCCCTAACCACAGCAATGTTAATGTCTTGTTCTGCCACTGGGGCCACTGAGGAGCACAGCTGAGGTGGTTGTGTGGCCTTGTCTGCTCTGATGAGCTGTGCTTTCTCTTTCCACCCAGCAGCTGGATTGATGGAGTGGCAGTGTGACATGTAAGAGAGTGTTGCGACGCGTTGCGTTCCCCGCCTGGGCAGCAGGGGGACAGGGGCCCCTTCTCCGCGACGGGCTCCGCTGTCACATTGATGAAGGACGGATTGGCTCTGGTCTGATCTGAGTGCTTCATCATGGTGATGTATGGAGCAGCAGGCCCAGACTCCAGCTCTGGGACGCGTGTGTATACACCTCTGTGGCTCTTTGGCTAAATGTTTTCCCTCCGTTAAGTGCCTTTGCTGCTCTCTGTTTCTCTCCGCTGGATCTACATCACAGCGCAGGTGGTATGCATTATTCCCTAAATTCCAGTCATGACTTCATGGTGAATCACTCGCCAAGGCGGAGTTGTTTAATATCACTCACATTTGAATACACAACACAAAGGACTTAAGAAGGGGCTACATTTACAGTATACATTGAATTCTTTCCTTCCAATATGTAGATGTATACAAACTAACTGTAAATAGAAGATGACTTTCCTTCCAATATATTCTTTCTGTAGCTGTATACAAACTAAATGTAAATAGAAGATGAATTTCCTTCCAATATATTCTTTCTGTAGACTTATACAAACTAGCGGTAAATAGAAGATGGTATAATAATGTATCACAAATTGATACTCTTGAAAGTTGAGAGTCCTTGAAATGCTTTGAATACTACTGAGTAATTCAATGAGATGTGTCACTCCGAAGTATAACCACATTTAGGGGTGTTACTTTATTTTTAAGTGAATAAAAAAGGAATCATAAACTACAAAAACTGAAAAGTTGCTCTGCTTAGTGTACAGTAAAGTATTGAGAAACGTCATGTTATCTCATTGTGACCAAAGTATCACAAGGTCTAGCAGTTTCCAGCCCTGGGCAAGACAACAGTACCTTAACTTCAATAAAATCATTTGAGACTAAAATGAATTTTCTATGCCAGTGACGTATAATAAATTGAAAACAGAGTACATTTAGAAGTTGTCACGTATCCATCTCTTTCCTGTCAAGACCTCTTCAAAAACCAGTCCATTTGTAATACTCAGTCCTCCCCCCCCCCCCCCTTCTCTCTTTGGTCTTCCTCTGTGGGCAGGGTGTGGTTGTGTGTGTGTGTGTTCCCCTGGGTTGGGGTCCAGGTTTGAAATCAGATCAGAGGTTCATTGTCTGGCGGGTAAGACGATTATTTTCCTAACCTTCTCATACCTTCACGCAACAATGAAAGAGGACAGAATGAGTTGACGTTTAAAAAAATCTCCTCTTACACCGAAAAACACCTCCATCTGCTCCTTGCGTCCTCATCTACATCGACTCAATGAGCCGGGGCCCCCCTCTACTGTGCTTGCGTATTTGTGTGTGTTTGCGATTTTTTTTTTTAAACAGAAATGCATGTATCTGTGTTTCCTGAAGGGGCCAGGCAGCGAGAGACCCAAGACTCTGACGCCACAACTAACACCGCTTTAACTGAGCGAGGCCATACTGTGAGACAAAGGGGAGCACAGCTCCTCAGTTTGCAGTTTGTCTGAAAAGAGGATTTCAGTTCGCCTTGCCTTCAGAGGAGCAGCCCAATAAAAACCTAAACAATAAAAACTCCTTCAAGACCATGTTAATCAGACGCGCTCACATCCCATAAACCACTCTCACTGGTAAACAGAGTGGGAAAATGTTGTGTTAGTTGATGCGGCCAATTAATTATATTGCAAGTCATTTAAAAATCTATAAAAGAAGTATAAACCGGTTTAGGCTGTTTGAGAAATTGTAAGTATGGTATTAAAAAATGCAATACGTATATTTCAATTGCCTTGAGCGGTGTTATATTGGAGTCATTTTTTTTTTTTTTAAAAAGGAGCTGTGTCTTAAAAAGGAGTAAAGTGTAAATTATGCATATCATTTCCCCCCCTTTCCATTCCTCTTCTTCATTTTTTCGCAGGAAAACATGGCCGCAGTCCACACGGGCTTTGTCCCGCTTGCTCGGCTCTCCTCCCTGGAGGTGGTCTCGCACACTAGCAGGAGGGAGGTGGAGGTGTCAGAGCACACTAGCCTGCCTGGGAGAGGCTGCCTATGGGTGCTGGAGGGTGGAAGGCTCCTCTATGTGTTGGCCTGTTCATGGCTGTGGGCACTGAAGTGTGTTATATCGAGCCGGTGGTGTGAGGCTGTTAAGTTTCCCCCGTTCTCCCTCTTACAGACCTCTCTGGGTAACACAACTGTAAAACTAGTTTTCTGAAGTTGTTGTTAAGGTTTTACTGCTATACCACACTGCTGTCAACTCAGCTTTTAGACAAAGAGATCTCAGTCAGACTACCTGTTTGAAAATGGTATAACATACTGTAAAACAATGAGCAGTCCCACATTACAGAGGACAGGCTAGGCTCAAGCACAGCCACAAGAGCCACTTGGAAGCTGTGTGAGTCCATCTTTAGACAGAATAAAAAACTACACACACCCGCCATTACCTCTGGTAATCGTTCCACAAACTGAATGTAGCTCCATCAAAGTAGCTATTATCTCAGTTAGTGACAACAAGCTATTATCTCTACTGTGGCAAAACGCAGTGCAAAGAGCCACAAAAAATGCAAATTGTCTTAAAGCAAAGTTTTGAGGTGAAATTCTAGCTTATAGACAATGAAAACCAGTGTGCACACCGTATGTTTGTAAAATAAAATCTGCAAATTAACATATAATATCTGGAGTGATATAATGACGAAGCGACAGTCTCACCCTCAGCAGACGCTGTGCTAGGCAGCTAAGGCTCAGTAACACCAGCGGAGCTGTACAGTGGCCGTCAAAGCTCTGGGTGTACAGTACAAATGCCAGCCAGATGTTTAAGTGTGAATGAAAGTGTTGAAGGAGTGGTGGTGAAAATGGTTTGCTTGTGCAGAAAAATACTTTGCTGGATAAATTAAGGTAAAAAAATCTCCACTGTGACAACATGCGGAGTGTATAAGGCCACAAATCATGTTGACTGACTCGTCAAGCCATAACTCATTTATTTTATTAGTTATGGCTAACCTCAAAGACAAGACTGATGCCATAAAACACTTACAGTGCCAAATCAAACTTAAACAGATGCAGAACTACGGAGTATAGACAAAATGTACACAAGAGACCTGTGCATTTATAATAATTATCTTCACTTCCTTATGCAGAAAAGATTTTATCCTTGGAAAAATAAAAGCTAGCTAAGGACCTTAAAGTAAAAATACAGTTTATATTAGGAAATACTTTACTTGAAGTCTTATATATGCCATTAAGTGTGTCTGCAATGTTGTATTATACAACATAGTAGTCAAATCACAAATGCATACATTACATAATATGTTTTGACATCCATTTAAACACCTTATGAATCTGTTAGGAATGTGCCCTAAAGTTACTGTATACGTATACCCTAGACACACATGGTGTGTATTCACCAAAGGCCTGCTAAGAAAAGCTCCATAGTTAGTAAGGCACATAGGTAGTTGTAATCTGTCTTTCATTGTTTCTCATATTGACTCTGCAAGTATGAACCTGACTTGTTCTGAATTTAATTTAATCTCAACTCAGGACCGCTCTGTGTGAGTTGTGCACAAGTAGCCCTGTCTACCTTCAATCTACAGAGAGGATGTAGAGGCACTGGAATTAACTTTGTAGCAAGTCGTGCTTCCTACAGCTCAAGATAGTTCATTTGTTAGTAAAGTTTGAACCTGATATCATGAGACTTTATCAAAGCTGTACATAAAGTTACATCAGGCTGCACTGAGACTTACTTGCTGGTTCTACATAATGTGTGTTGTATTATACTTTCAGCCTTTAAAAAAGAAATCGAAAAACTGGCTACATTATAAAAAGCGTTTTCTGCTTACTGTCACTTACAGTTTGCACATTTTATTTCAGACCAATAGCTTAATTTAGTTTATTATTTAGTGTATTATTCGGATTTCAATCACAGTAATCTATTCCTAATATTCCTAATCTATTCCGATGTAATTCCTAAAATGAACTTCATATCTGGCAGTGCATGTATAGTGACAACAGGACATTACAATAGAGCTCCTGTAGAACACTGTGAAAACACTGTGCTGGGTTGCTTCAATCAATAATATGACAAACATGTTTACTGTTGCCAAATGGGGGTGTCCAGTGTGTTACCTGGACGGAGTTGAGCCTGCAGTAGCCATTGAGGGGAAAGCGGATGACGTGTGTTGGGTCTTGGTTCCAGCCAGCGTTGACTGAGTTGCACATAACGTCTCCGGTCTCAGGGAAGATCTCCTCGATAAGGACCTTCTCCCCACTCAACGCAATCCTCTCGCCCAGGTCGGGTGTGACGCGAACCACCAGGCAGTCGCAGGGCTGCGCCATCCGCCGTTGCTCGCGCTCCTGCTTCCAGCGCTCCAGCTCCTTGATCATGGGCGTCAGCTGGTAATAGCGTGCCTCCTCGTACAGCAGGTGGAAGTCCTACACAGGAGATGAATGCAGTCAGTTAGCACATGTGTACTGCAGTGGTTCCCAACCTTTTGGTCTGAGATCCCCTCACAGCTATGGTTGACACCTTCAGTGTGGAAAATAGGGGACACCTTGCCAACGGTCCTATGCACAAATCAAGCGGGGGGCCTTCATGAGATTTTGAATGTCAGACACTTAATTTCCTGAATTATGGTGAATTTTTAGGGACAGAGCATTTAGTTTTTCAATGCGGGACGTTCCCTTATTATACGGGACAGGTGGCAACCCTACTCACAGCCCTGTCAGATGAACTTGCGTACCCATCAATCAATTTACAATGCATGTTCCATATGTATTACACTATTCATTATATAAAAGAAGATCATATTCATTAAATTATATTCATATCATCACATATTGTTAATTTTTTCATAAAACTGAACTGTCAATATTAGGATTGGTTTGGTCAGCAATCCCAAGTCTTGCTTTGCTAGACCCTCTTCCAAAGCTCGCTGAAGGAGAGTCTGGCTATTCCACATAGCATTCGGGGATGGGAGGCAAACATGCTCTGGTTTATTGGCATTTCTTTAAACCAATCACAATCGTCTTGGGCGGTGCTAAGCACCGGAGAAAAGCCGCGGAGCCGCTGCATAATAGGCTCGGAAGGAACTTGTTTTGGTGGAACATGTTCAAGGTGTTTAAAAGTTGTTTTATTCGTGCAACAGAAAACTCAGATTGGACAGATAGTCTAGCTAGCTGTCTGGATTTACCCTGCAGAGATCTGAGAAAAGGTTAACCATAGTCCTCATAAATTGACCGGAGTTTAAAATGCCAACACAAAGGAAGTCCAAGGTAATGGATATCCGGCCTAAATGAGTGAAATCCAGCGGATTTTCCGGCTGCAACGGAGCAATCCCGGAAGTGGAACGTCAAGGATATAGACTAGCAATCCTACAACCACTAGCCTTCTAGGCTACTACTACTTGGAGTGAGGCTGAATGTTTAAACCATGTATCCATTAAGGTTAATTTAAGCCATTACTTTTAGCTAACTATTTCAACTTTTAGCTATTTGAACCGTTTCTCCATTACTTTTATCTTAAAACTGAACAATTTAGTCATTAGTTTAACTAGTTATTTCTACCATTTATTTATGACTTTTAGTTAAAGTTCTGTGCTCGCTTGATAACTTTTTACACACTCTTACTGACTTCAATAGGCTATGTGGATATATTCTTCCAATCAAATCATAATTTCTATTATTTTTTTATTTATTTGTTGAGCTACTTTACGATCTTTCCACGGTGCCCCATGGCAACTGCAAAAGTACCCACATACCCCTGGTTAGGAATCACTGATGTACTGTGCAATCCTCTTGGCTATATATGTGACTAACACACTGTGATTTGTACTACATTACAGTTCAACACCAAGGTAATCAGGACAAACCCTACAC